>NW_027259300.1:0-34959 GCF_045791955.1 Oncorhynchus clarkii lewisi
GCTCAGATCTGAGTCCAGCTCTGTCTCTGAATACATACCCCAGATCTGAGAGTTGAATACATACCCCAGATCTGAGTCCAGCTCTGTCTCTGAGTTGAATACATACCCCAGATCTGAGTCCAGCTCTGTCTCTGAGTTGAATACATAGCTCAGATCTGAGTCCAGCTCTGTCTCTGAGTTGAATACATACCCCAGATCTGAGTCGAGCTCTGTATCTGAGTTGAATACATACCCCAGATCTGAGTCCAGCTCTGTCTCTGAGTTGAATACATACCCCAGATCTGAGTGAGCTCTGTATCTGAGTTGATTAAATACCCCAGATCTGAGTCCAGCTCTGTCTCTGAGTTGAATACATACCCCAGATCTGAGTCGAGCTCTGTCTCAGAGTTGAATACATACCCCAGATCTGAGTCGAGCTCTGTATCAGAGGGTCAGTAGTGGTCAGTAGGACTGACAGTGTTGTTGGCTGAAGCTTTACAGCTACATTGCCCACTGCTTTTAGCTGGTTGTTTTCCTCTCTCAGGTACAGGTGTGATGGCAGGTCCTTTGACAGCCATCTCTCTCTTATCCTCTCCTTCTTTCATTTTCTCATTCTTTCACCCTGTCTTTCATTATCTCCCCTTCTTTCAACCTCTTCTCTGTTTTAAATATTTTAAATCACTATTATTTTCCTTGTCTTGCTTCTCTTTCACTCTTTAGTTCTCTCTCCCCTCCATCTTTCTCTCCTCTCCCTCCATCTTTCTTTCCCCTAATTTGTCCTGGAAAACTCTTCACTATAAGCCTTGTCTCATAAAAAAACATGTGAAACTTTCAAAGTGAGCCATGTTCTTTCGGAGGGCTTCATTGGCTATTTATTAGCCTCATCTCCGTGGTAATAGTCAGGAGGATGATGTGGTTCTGGTCTGACCCACCAGACCAGTCTAGAGAATGCTGCAGCTTCTAGTGTATAGGCCCTTTAAGAGTATTGCAACTTTGATCAGACTACTGTAGCAGTAGCTCCTGTGTAGTCAGACTGAATGCTCTTAGGACCCGGCAAAAGCTGTCTGCTGCTTGCCTGCTTCAATGACCCTTCTCCAAAGTTCAACACACAGAACGGACTAAAGGGTTCTATGCTCAGACCCCAAGTAGTTCTACAATTAGCACCCAGAGTTCAGACCCAGTAAATCATTCTGTTATCGGAACCCAAACTGTTCTAAAATCAGAAGATAGAGTTTAGACCATCAGACCCTTCCCCAGCAAGGTTCTTCGGTCAACACCCAAACAGTTCTCAGGTCAGAACCCTCTCCCCATTGGAAATAGTTCTACAGTCAGAATCCTCCCCCGCCAAGTGTTCTCCAGTCATATGTAACATGATTAAACCATGTGCTAACCTCATCCAGTCTCTCTCATTAGCATAGTCTCATGTCTCTCATATTGTTATTGGCTGCATTGATTTAATGCCGGTCATAAAGCACTCTGATTTACAGTCTTCTCCTGTTTAAACAAATGGCTGAAGGGAATTTCCATCACTGAGGGAATGCGACCTCTTTCACTCTATCGTTCAGTTGTTTGCTCTCCCTCTCTCTCTCCACCTCTCCCTCTCTCTCTCCACCTCTCCCTTTCTCTCTCCACCTCTCCCTTTCTCTCTCCACCTCTCCCTCTCTCTCTCCACCTCTCCCTCTTTCTCTCTCCAACCATTTCAAAGTAAATCAAAGTCTTTAAAATTAAAGTATTTTCTAGCACCAAAAAGACATGCACACACACACACACACACACACACACACACACACACACCTACTCTGTGTAAATGGAGACAACAATTTCCCACTACTCTCCCTTCGGTGCCTGGACCTGCTAAGCTCATCAGTCAGTCTGCTAAAGTCATCTGATCTGAAAAACATGTTATTGTACTGGGACTCCTCATTTACTGGAAGACAGACCTCGCCTAAGACACTACACTGAACAAAAATATAAACGCAACATGTAAAGTGTTGGTCCCATGTTTCATGAGCTGAAATAAAGGATCCCAGACATTTTCAAATGCACAAGATGTCTAAAATTCTGGACACTAATCTGTTTACATCCCTGTTAGTGGGCATTTCTCATTTGCCAAGAGAATCCATCCACCATCCACCGGCATGGTCTTACACAGGCGCACCTTGTGCTGGGGACAATAAAAGGCAACTCTAAAATGTGTCACACAACACCACAGATATCTCAAGTTTTGAGGGAGCGGGATTTTTTAAAGTAATTTTTTATTGAACATTTATTTAACTAGGCAAGTCAGTTAAGAACAAATTCTTAATTACAATGACGGCCTAGGAACAGTGGGTTAACTGCCTTGTTCAGGGGCAGAACGACAGATTTTTACCTTGTCAGCTCGGGGATTCGGTCTAGCAACCTTTCGGTTACTGACCCAATGCTCTAACCACTAGGCTACCTGCCTCCCCAGCATTGGCATGCTGGCTGCAGGAATGTCCACTAGGGCTGTTGCTAGAGAATTTAATGTTTATTTATCTACCATAAGCCACCTCCAACGTTGTTTTAGAGAATTTGGCAGAACGTTCAACCGGCCTCACAACCGCAGACCACATGTATGGTGTTGTGTGGGCAAATGGTTTGCTGATGTCAACGTTGTGAACACCCCATGGTGGCGGTGAGGTTATGGTATGGGCAGGCATAAGCTACCAACAACAAACACAATTTCCTTTTATCGATGGGAATTTAAATGCACAGAGATACCGTGACAAGATCCTGAGGCCCATTGTTGTGTCATTCATCCGCCGCCATGTTTCAGCATGGTAATGCACGTCCCCATGTCACAAGGATCTGTAAAAAATCCTGGAAGCTGAAAATGTGGCAGTTTTTTCATGGCCTGCATACTCACCAGACTTGTCACCCATTGAGCATGTTTGGGATGCTCTGGATCGATATGTACGGCAGCGTGTTCCAGTTCCCAACCAATATCCAGCAACTTCGCACGGCCATTGAAGAGGAGTGGGACAGCATTCCACAGGCCACAATCAACAGCTTGATCAACTCAATGTGAAGGAGATGTGTTGCGCTGCATGAGACAAATAGTGGTCATAACCGGATACTGACTGTTTTTTTTATCTACCTTGTTTTCAAAGGTATCTGTGACCAACAGATGCATATCTGCATTCCCAGTCATGTGAAATTCATAGATTAATTCATAGATTCCTTATATGAACTGTAACTAAGAAAAACCTTTCAAATTGTTGCATGTTGCATTTATATATTTTGTTCAGTATAGTTTGGTTCAGTCGTTTGGATTGTCATTGATTTACACAAAAAAATATGCAGCGTAATCATCTGATTTTGTACAACTCATTCTTGCTTTCATGTTTGTTTTCAACGGCATCTTTCACTTGATTGAGTCGGCGACAGTCACTGGGAATGTTTGCTGTCATTTCTGCTATTTCTGAGATCCAAACATTGCCCCAAATAAAAGGGGATTTCAACATCAAAACAAATATATCACAACACAGCTGTTTAATGATCAAAAAGCCCCAGAGGCTTGAAACACAAATCGCTCCCCCTGTAAGCCTAAACCCACCTCGACAGCCACGATGACTTATTCATATGGAATTAAACAAGATCACCGTTTTTACTGCTAACGTTTGCCAAAAATACACATTAAAGGAACACATCCGCTTCCCTTCCGGAGATGAAAACAGGGCCGTAATTGGTCTATTTTGGGGTCATCATGTGTCATGCTCTTCCTAACAAATGAGATTAGTCGTTTTGGCAGCAGGGTCCCCTGTTCTTTATCTCTTCTCAGTTACAGGCGCTGACTGCAGTGGGTTTGCCTTCGATTACTCTTGATGATCCTCCTTTCACGTGTCACTTCCTGCGTATTAATGGAGCGAATCACAACATCAAATCAAATTGTATTAGTCATATGCGCAGAATACAACAGTTGTAGACCTTACCGTGAAATGCTTACTTACGAGTCCCTAACCAACAATGCAGTTTAAAAAATATATATGAATTAGAATAAGAAACAAAAAGTAACAAGTAATTAAAGAGCAGCAGTAAAATAACAATAGCGAGACAATATATACAGAGGGGTACCTGTACAGAGTCAATTTGCAGGGACACCGGTTAGTTGAGATAATATGTACATGTAGGTAGAGTTATTAAAGTGACTATCCATAGATGATAACAACAGAGAGTACCAGCGGTGTAAAAAGGGGGAGGGACAATGCAAATAGTCTGGGTAACCATTTGATTAGCTGTTCAGAAGTCCTATGGCTTGGGGGTAGGCATATGTTGTGAATGAGTATATTATGACTGTATGCCTGCATTCTTTTCAGTGCACATTTTTATAGAGAGTTTACAGTACATTTTTAGAGAGTTTTGCATGTTTTAAGTTGTGACCAATGATTACCCCTTTAAAATACCCTTGCCATGAGTCTACCTCAGAGGGGCCTTATTATCTTATCGTGCATGCACCATCCTGCTGGGGCCATGTCTCCTTTTCCAAGGAGAGACTTCTAGGGGGGCGGCTGGGTATGGCATGAGGGCATGAGAGCACAACTTGGGCCCCTTCTATCCTACACATTGACTTAAAGGAGGATAGAGGGGATACTGTGGAAGCACCGTTCAGACCTCTACTACCGTTCTCTACAAAACATCCATATTGTTGTATACTGTATATCGCAGTACTTAAAATATAGAATACTTACATAATACAAAAAAATACTTTAAATTAATTTAGACAATATTAATTGAAGCATTGGCCCTAGGCTGTAATTAAAGCAACCAAGGACTTTTGTCTGTATTGTGTGTCAGGCCAGACAATGTGTGAGGATTACTGATTGGCGCTGGAGAGGAGAAAGTAGCACTGCGGCGTCTAGAGCAGCATCTACAATGTCACCCTACGACACAAATACTACAGCCTACAACGTCACCCTACCATAGGAGGCACTACAGCGTCTACTCCAAAGTCACCCTAGGACACACACCACTGATCAGAGAACAGTGTGACCGCTGGATCGGACTGTTTAGGAGGCAATAAAACAGCTCCGGGGACAGTGACTGTAGATAATAATGGGAGATACGCCTCTGAACCTCCAATGATGAGAAGAGGTTATAACTGACTATCAATCATCAAGTCATTTAGGGTCAGACTTTAGAGTAGGGGGTGGTTGGTGAAGGAACAAGCGCTTGGAAGTTGTCATGCACGGCAATATCTGAATTCCTATACGGTGGACGGAATATAAAAGGCCTACTGGAACGGTGAGATCTGCATTGGGTTGGCTTTACAGCAGTGGATGACTGCCAGCACGTGAGAGTCCTGTATTCTATTGTGAGGTTCAGAAGTCTCATCCCCCACTATCACTACTATTAGTCATAGTATTAGTAGTAAGGAAGTAAAAGAAAAACACAAATGTTAACAGGGCCTCTCTTAGAACCCTCTTTAGAACCCCAACAGTCCTCCAGTGTGAGTCACTCAGGAAATGACTGGAGTGTATCTACCACTAGCCAGTTGTCTGATACGGAGACCCTGAGGAGACAAACAGAACAGAGCCTGTGAGGCTGAGGAAGGCTGCACTGAATGACTGAACTGTTTATATTGGGCTCTGGCCATCCAGACAGCACATCTGGAAAAGAGCATGAAGGAGTATAAGAGAGAGAAAGACTAAAAGAGATAGAGACACTCTGGCTGCCAAGTAGGACTCTAGCTGCTGTTGCCTGCTCTCTGTGTTGTTCTGTGAGAAGAGAACAGCAGGATCACAGCAAACATGAAAAAAGTCGAGCTGGGATCACTTTATCACAGGGAATACGTGGGTGGTAGAGGTCAGTCAGACATCCTCTTTTTCTCTGGACGTTATTATATACAACTTTTTGCAGATTGTACGCCTCCACATAAGAGGGGTTTTATTCACTTCTCTAGTGTGTCTGGAACTGAAGATGGTGATGAAGTTTACAGAGATAGACATTTTAACTGTTACTAGCAGCATCTTTATGAGGAAGTGTTGTGAAATGCAGATGTTCTATTGGTGGAGCAAAGGTGCAGGGTGCAGACCTATTGGTTGCTATGTGATTTAGTATGGTACCATTGGGCAGTTAGTGTGGCATTTAAATGCAGCTTCAGCAGTGAGGTCTACAGTAATCAGTTGATAATCTTTATGCTGCCTATAAGATATTAAAAACAAACATTTGACCACAGATTTCAAGAAAACCCCTATTTAATCCAACTGATGCCATTTTCAGATATCAGAATAGGCCTACAAGATATAAATATGACATGGATTACATATGCTGGGGAAATAATGAAAAATAGTAACCCCCTCTAGCTACAGTAATACCCCCCCCCCCCCCCCCAATTATCCTTCAAAACACATTAACAATTTTATATAAATTACAATATTTTGATATAGTCCCACTGTTGCATTCGACCCACCTGAACCCATGTCACATCCAGCTGTGACCCAGCTTCATAGAGCTGAATATTGGGGTAGCCAGATGTTGAGGAGATAGGAAAATGCAGTCATGCAAAATAACATAGGATACAGGAAATAATATGAAGCTTCCTGTTTGAAAAGATCCAGCTGGATGGAACTCAGATGTTCTGTATGAAGTTCAGTAACGCTGGGTTCATATCTACTGTATGTATCTATGATTTGAAAATGAAAAGATTGATCCATCACTAACCTATAACAACCATATGGTTTCCTTCCTGGATTTTTATTTCACCTTTATTTAACCAGGTAGGCTAGTTGAGAACAAGTTCTCATTTGCAACTGCGACCTGGCCATGATAAAGCCTAGCAGTGTGAACAGGCAACAACACAGAGTTACACATGGAGTAAACAATAAACAAGTCAATAACATAGTCAGGAAAAAAAGAATCTATATACATTGTGTGCAAAAGGCATGAGGAGGTAGGCAATAAATAGGCCATAGGAGCGAATAATTACAATTTAGCAGATTAACACTGGAGTGATAAATGAGCAGAAGAACATGTGCAGGTAGAGATACTGGTATGTAAAAGAGCAGAAAAGTAAATAAAATAAAAACAGTATGGGGATGAGGTAGGTAGATTGGTGGGCTATATACTGATGGACTATGTACAGATGCAGCGATCGGTTAGCTGCTCAGATAGCAGATGTTTAAAGTTGGTGAGGGAGATAAAAGTCTCCAACTTCAGCGATTTTTGCAATTCGTTCCAGTCGCAGGCAGCAGAGAACTGGAGGGAAAGGCGGCCAAATGAGGTTTTGGCTTTAGGGATGATCAGTAAGATACACCTGCTGGAGCACGTGCTACGAGTGGGTGTTGCCATCGTGACCAGTGAACTGAGATAAGGCGGGGCTTTACCTAGCATAGACTTGTAGATGACCTTGAGCCAGTGGGTCTGGCAACGAACATGTAGCGAGGGCCAGCCGACTAGAGCATACAGGTCGCAGTGGTGGGTGGTATAAGGTGCTTTAGTAACAAAACGGATGGCACTGTGATAAACTGCATCCAGTTTGCTGAGTAGAGTATTGGAAGCTATTTTGTAGATGACATCGCCAAAGTCGAGGATCGGTAGGATAGTCAGTTTTACTAGGGTAAGTTTGGCGGCGTGAGTGAAGGAGGCTTTTGTTGCGAAATAGAAAGCAGACTCTAGATTTGATTTTGGATTGGAGATGTTTGATATGAGTCTGGAAGGAGAGTTTACAGTCTAGCCAGACACCTAGGTACTTATAGATGTCCACATATTCTAGGTCGGAACCATCCAGGGTGGTGATGCTAGTCGGGCGTGCGGGTGCAGGCAGCAAACGGTTGAAAAGCATGCATTTGGTTTTACTAGCGTTTAAGAGCAGTTGGAGGCCACGGAAGGAGTGTTGTATGGCATTGAAGCTCGTTTGGAGGTTAGATAGCACAGTGTCCAAGGAAGGGCCAGAAGTATACAGAATGGCGTCGTCTGCGTAGAGGTGGATCAGGGAATCGCCCGCAGCAAGAGCAACATCATTGATATATACAGAGAAAAGAGTCGGCCCGAGAATTGAACCTTGTGGTACCCCCATAGAGACTGCCAGAGGACCGGACAACATGCCCTCCGATTTGACACACTGAACTGGTGATTGACAGAGTCAGAAAAGCCTTGGCCAGGTCGATGAAGACGGCTGCACAGTACTGTCTTTTATCGATGGCGGTTATGATATCGTTTAGTATCTTGAGCGTGGCTGAGGTGCACCCGTGACCAGCTCGGAAACCGGATTGCACAGCGGAGAAGGTACGGTGGGATTCGAGATGGTCAGTGATCTGTTTGTTGACTAGGCTTTTGAAGACCTTAGATAAGCAGGGCAGGATGGATATAGGTCTGTTACAGTTTGGGTCCAGGGTGTCTCCCCCTTTGAAGAGGGGGATGACCGCGGCAGCTTTCCAATCCTTGGGGATCTCAGATGATACGAAGGAGAGTTTGAACAGGCTGGTAATAGGGGTTGCGACAATGGCGGCGGACAGTTTCAGAAATAGAGGGTCCAGATTGTCAAGCCCAGCTTATTTGTATGAGTCCAGCTCTTTCAGAACATCTGCTATCTGGATTTGGGTAAAGGAGAAGCTGGGGAGGCGTGGGCGAGTAGCTGTGGGGGGGGGTTGGACTAGCCAGGAGGAAGGCATGGCCAGCCGTTGAGAAATGCTTATTGAAATGTTCGATTATCATGGATTTATCAGTGGTGACCGTGTTACCTAGCCTCAGTGCAGTGGGAAGCTGGTAGGAGGTGTTCTTGTTCTCCATGAACTTTACAGTGTCCCAGAACTTTTTGGAGTTAGAGCTACAGGATGCACATTTCTGCTTGAAAAAGCTGGCCTTTGCTTTCCTGACTGACTGCGTGTATTGGTTCCTGACTTCCCTGAACAGTTGCATATCGCGGGGACTATTCAATGCTATTGCAGTCCGCCAGTGGGTCAATAAGATAGGAGAGTGGAAGACACAAAGGTGCTCAAAAAAGACTGAAACTCTTTTCAGATCAATACTTTTCTTGATGATCCAACATGGTGGTTCTGTTGCTGTAAACACAAGGGTTTAACGTGCCACTGTTCTCATTATGGCTCTTTGAACATTTCCAGGCATACAGGGCTCAAGTGCTTCTCCCTTTCTTGAGAAAATGAATGCTGATGATGATTTTAAATAGTGAAAATTGTATTTTATCTAGAGGAAGGACAATTTTCACTGTCTTATTATTATTTACAGCCACCTGTACAGTTTGTCAAGTCTTCAGATAAGTGAAGTATCATATTTACTGAATATTTCTCCCTGCGTTTTGAATAAATCCTAGAATTTACAAAGCGGAAAGTGGGAAAACTAGTGGAAACAATTTACAGCCTCTGGAAAACAAATATAATCATTCCATCCAGGTCCAGATGTTGGAAATAACCATTTTCTCCATATTCACCCTTGGAAACAACTCTATAACCATTTCATTTATGGACATCTCACACCAGTGTGTCTGGCAAATACACATGGTATTGTCTACCACCTCATTCTACAGTAATATCATGCTATAACTTATCTAGCCATCAAACCTCTGATGAAAAATCAGCAATGACAGTTTGCTCTGCAAAAGCTACTCAGAGAACACCATGATGTTAGTGGCCATCGTCTAGATATTTGGAATATCACTTTGACACACATATGGAGATCCTTATTAATGACTGTGGGATCTCATACACATAATGTATTTCCGTAGCTAGTGACCCCTCAGAGGGAGGGAGGGCTTGTTTCGTAGTGTTTGTGTATTCCAGCCAGAGAAATGATGTGAAGTGACAGAGGTGAAAGGAGATTAAATGTGTGTGTGAAGGGACCCATGCCTCAGAGCCACTGTAAATCTCTGGTTACACCCCGAGGCGCTCTTGTCTGTGTGTGTGTGTATTATTCCACCCTAGGACAGCATGTTGATGCAGCTTGATATCGAGCCGCTACGTCTCGTTATCAATGCTCTCTTGGACATCAGCAGGCCCATTCTTGAGCCTGTTAGGCTGACCTAGTCCAGAGAGCCTGAGTAGACCGACCTGCCTTGGAGGCCATTCACATTTCATTTCACGCTGCCCACCATGAAAAACATGAGTCATTCTTTCTGCTCTCCTCTCACAAATCCCCACACAATGTAGTGGAGAGGTTTGAAAGGTCAATAGAATACGTTGGATCCTCCGTATTGTATAAGCAGAACAGATACAGGCTACACACAGTTCACTGCACTGTGCCTCCTATTCACTACTGGAGATTGTCCCACTGTCAAGACGACTCGGCTGATCTGTGTGTGCTTTAGCCAATTATCATCGGCAGGAGTTTTTCTGGATCAAAAAGGGGTTTAGGTGGTGGCCGTGGCAGGGGCGTGGCAGAGTGCGTGGCAATGAGCGCGGTCGGCCTTATGGTGCGGCTACATTTTTGATTATTTTACACCTTTTTCTCCCCGATTTCATGGTATCCAATTGTCTCATCGCTGCAACTCCCGTATGGACTCGGGAGAGGCGAAGGTTGAGAGCCATGCATCCTCCGAAACCCAAGCCAAACTGCTTCTTGACACAACGCACATCTAACCCGGAAGCCAATCGCACCAATGTGCCGAAGGAAACACCGTACACCTAGCGACCTGGTCAGCGTGCACTGCGCCCGGCCCGCCACAGGAGTCGCTAGAGCGCGATGAGACAAGAACATCCCTGCCGGCCTAACCTTGACGACACTAGGTAAATTGTGCGCCGCCCCAGTCGCGGCCGGCTGCGGCAGAGTCTGGCCTCGAACCAAGAGTCTCTGGTGGCACAGCGAGCACTGCGATGCAGTGCCTTAGACCACTGCGCCACCCGGGAGGCGCTATTACATTTTAGAAGCCCCCATCTTGGCGCTATAGATCATTTTTAGCATTTTTAAGTCCATTTCCTGCAATTCTACAGCTTTTGCCATGGAGCTGAGAGAAATCGTTGCAGTTTTAAAGCAAATTTCCTGCAATTCTATGCATTTTGCTATGGCCTATCCTGTGTTCTTTTGCTCAAACATAAAAACAAAATGAATACTGCTAAATTCATTGTTTTGGGAATTTTCAATTCTCCTCGACTGCCTAGATTTTTATTTTTATGATTGTTAGTTCTCAAAGATGACATTATTTAAATATACATGGGTCCATTATCTTTTCTACATAATTGATATCTGGTTTTAATTGTTCAAGTTAATCACTTAAATATTTTTTCCATCCTGAAAATGTTTTCCTGACTGTTTGGACTTCAGTGGGTTAGAATGTCAGAAAGATGCCTGATTGGTATGCCGTATATGTAGGCAGAAAGATGCCTGATTGGTATGCCGTATATGTAGTCAGAAAGATGCCTGATTGGTATGCCGTATATGTAGTCAGAAAGATGCCTGATTGGTATGCCGTATATGTAGTCAGAAAGATGCCTGATTGGTATGCCGTATATGTAGTCAGAAAGATGCCTGATTGGTATGCCGTATATGTAGTCAGAAAGATGCCTGATTGGTATGCCGTATATGTAGTCAGAAAGATGCCCGATTGGTATGCCGTATATGTAGTCAGAAAGATGCCCGATTGGTATGCCGTATATGTAGTCAGAAAGATGCCTGATTGGTATGCCGTATATGTAGGCAGAAAGATGCCTGATTGGTATGCCGTATATGTAGTCAGAAAGATGCCTGATTGGTATGCCGTATATGTAGTCAGAAAGATGCCTGATTGGTATGCCGTATATGTAGTCAGAAAGATGCCTGATTGGTATGCCGTATATGTAGTCAGAAAGATGCCCGATTGGTATGCCGTATATGTAGTCAGAAAGATGCCTGATTGGTATGCCGTATATGTAGTCAGAAAGATGCCTGATTGGTATGCCGTATATGTAGTCAGAAAGATGCCTGATTGGTATGCCGTATATGTAGTCAGAAAGATGCCCGATTGGTATGCCGTATATGTAGTCAGAAAGATGCCCGATTCGTATGCCGTATATGTAGTCAGAAAGATGCCCGATTGGTATGCCGTATATGTAGTCAGAAAGATGCCTGATTGGTATGCCGTATATGTAGTCAGAAAGATGCCCGATTGGTATGCCGTATATGTAGGCAGAAAGATGCCTGATTGGTATGCCGTATATGTAGGCAGAAAGATGCCTGATTGGTATGCCGTATATGTAGTCAGAAAGATGCCTGATTGGTATGCCGTATATGTAGTCAGGGGATCAAGGATCAGGCTTCTCATCATTGACGTGGGGAAAGTCTTGGTAACAATTTATTTGGACAGTCCCAAGGAAATGGTTTGTACATGTTCAATAACTGTCAACATCATGCCAAATAACTATCCATTAACCTTAACCCTTATTCTAAACCTAACCTTAACCTTAGTAAGTGTTTGCTTATCAACATATAGCGTGTTGATAGTATGACCATCTATATGGGACTATTTAAATAATGTGGGACCAAAGTCTCAATGTAGTAGTGACGTACGTATCCTGCATTTGTGAAGAGAGGGATGGTTTCTCATCTCTGTCATGTTTGTATCCTGTTTATTGGTGTCTCTCCATTCAGCCCACATCCCCAGTTGGATGTAGGGAGGTGACAGTCATCAGCTCTAGTTGGATGTAGGGAGGTGACAGTCATCAGCTCTAGTTGGATGTAGGGAGGTGACAGTCATCAGCTCTAGCTGGATGTAGGGAGGTGACAGTCATCAGCTCTAGCTGGATGTAGGGAGGTGACAGTCATCAGCTCTAGTTGGATGTAGGAAGGTGACAGCCAGCAGCTCTAGTTGGATGTAGGGAGGTGACAGCCAGCAGCTCTAGTTGGATGTAGGGAGGTGACAGCCAGCAGCTCTAGTTGGATGTAGGGAGGTGACAGCCAGCAGCTCTAGTTGGATGTAGGGAGGTGACAGTCATCAGCTCTAGTTGGATGTAGGGAGATGACAGTCATCAGCTCTAGTTGGATGTAGGGAGGTGACAGTCATCAGCTCTAGTTGGATGTAGGGAGGTGACAGTCATCAGCTCTAGTTGGATGTAGGGAGGTGACAGCCAGCAGCTCTAGTTGGATGTAGGGAGGTGACAGTCATCAGCTCTAGTTGGATGTAAGGAGGTGACAGCCAGCAGCTCTAGTTGGATGTAGGGAGGTGACAGTCATCAGCTCCAGTTGGATGTAGGGAGGTGACAGTCATCAGCTCTAGTTGGATGTAGGGAGGTGACAGCCAGCAGCTCCAGCCCATGACCCTTAATCTACTAACTGTCCCCATCCCACCAGAGCTCATCTCCCCCATTTGTTTAAGCATGGAGAGGGCTTGCAGCAGCCGGTAATCCTCTCCATTTACACACAAACACAAATGCACAAATGCACACACACATCAAAGCACATAGCAGTTAATCTTGTGTGTATCTCATTGTGGTCCATGGGAGTGGGAAACCGTGAGATACTGAACACACAGCTGGGGCTGATCCCTCCACCACCAACCTACTTTGGCTGAGTACTATATACATGGTAACTGCAGCATTCACTTTGCTCTGAATACTCCTAAACACTCACTATATATACAGTACACTCATAAAGCCACACACACACACAAACACACAGTCATGCAGAGGGTCCCTGTTCGCCTCTCCTCACAACTAAACAACACATTCATTTTACATGATGAGGCTGTATTTTACAGCAGAAAAAAAGCAGTGTGTGCAGATCTACCATGAGAGAGAGAGAGAGAGAGAGAGAGAGAGAGAGAGAGAGAGAGAGCGAGCGAGAGACAGACAGAGCGAGCGAGAGACAGACAGAGCGAGCGAGAGACAGACAGAGAGAGCGAGAGACAGACAGAGAGAGCGAGAGAGACAGACAGAGAGAGCGAGAGAGACAGACAGAGAGAGCGAGAGAGACAGACAGAGAGAGCGAGAGAGACAGACAGAGAGAGCGAGAGAGACAGACAGAGAGAGCGAGAGAGACAGACAGAGAGAGCGAGAGAGACAGACAGAGAGAGCGAGAGAGACAGACAGAGAGAGCGAGAGACAGAAAGAGAGAGCGAGAGAGAGAGAGAGCGAGAGAGAGAGCGAGCGAGAGAGAGAGCGAGCGAGAGACAGAGAGAGAGCGAGAGACAGACAGAGAGAGCGAGAGACAGACAGAGAGAGCGAGAGACAGACAGAGAGAGCGAGAGACAGACAGAGAGAGCGAGAGAGAGACAGAGAGAGCAAGAGACATACAGAGAGTGAGAGACAGAGAGCATGGTCTACTCTACTGATATGCTGGTCCAGAATAAGCATTACTGTACACATCCTCTTATAGAGGAGAGGAGAGGAGAGGAGAGGAGAGGAGAGGAGAGGAGAGAGCACTGAGATAGACAGATTATGTAGTACAGCACTATACTGTTGATTCATTGTCCTGCCATCACAAATGTACAAAGTACATTTCTTTCCAGTAAGCTGCAAGCTCAAAAACCAACAGTGCATATCAAACCTGATGTGAAGACAAGACAGTGGTCAAGAGGATAAAATCATTTTTCAGGAAGATACACTCCTCTCCCTAGCCAACACCAATCTATCCCTAGAAAAGGAACACCATGGTCAAAATAATAAAAGTATAAATAGTCTCTGTTCTGGCCAACCCGTGATCCATCCATTTGAAGGACGCATTTAGTCTGAGGAAACCAGAGGTTATAAGATCCTGTGTGTTTGGAGACAGAGGGGGGCTGGATGTCCTGGCATGCTGGCTGGCTGTAGTGACTGAGGGGGGCTGGATGTCCTGGCATGCTGGATGTCTGTAGTGACTGAGGGGGGCTGGATGTCCTGGCATGCTGGCTGACTGTAGTGACTGAGGGTGGATACACCTTTTTCCTGCATCTTCAGCAGCTTTTACAATCTATGATCCCTTACATAACTGTTCCAGCCGTGCCTTTTCCTCCGGTCCACTCTGGTCGGCCTTCCCTTCCCTTCCCCAAAAGCCAACATGTAACACATGCAGGCACAAATGCACACATAGACAGACGCACACAGGCACAGATAGAACCTTGAACTAGAGGGCCGACAAAGCCCAGACTGGAGAGGGGGCTGTTCTTTCCCGCAAATATTCTTTCCAACATATGACCCAGGACTCCTGGGAGTTCTAGCACGCTCTGAGAGAGAGGAGAAAAATAGAGCTCAATTTGCCTCACGCTTCCAAAATCCCCCTCACACACACACACACACACACACACACACACACACACACACACACACACACACACTGCCCCCCTCCATCCACACCCCCCAAACCTCCGTATTGTTGGCCTGGTCTAGGTCTGTTATTAATCTATTCCACCATTGTTCATGTGGACCCCTTTACTCCGCAGCCCTGTATATTAGCCAGCCGGGGAGGGAACATAGACTGGAGAGGAATCATGGCTGTTATTGAGAACCTCTGTGTGCTCTCTCCAACACTAGAACCCACTGCTGGGGCACAACAGTTCACAGATTGCTGTCACACACACACCACACTCACTTATAAACATTTCTTAGACCCCTTTTTTAAAAGATTGAGAAAACAGTGCTGAGGTTCAGGAGGATTTCCCCCAGTCTCTCCTAACACAACAGAACGCAGAGCGCATTTACGCAGCTACATCTACCCTCCAAACCCTATCAAATCCATTGAGAGAGAAACTGATTCCATGATTCCACTTCCATGTGGGCCAGTCTGTCAATAATCCCAAAACTCCAACTTAACTAACTCCAACTTAATGTAACTTAACTTCAACTCAAGTAGGGAGTATAGGGAGGTATCAAAGACATAACTGTAGCACGCGCTCCACCATTCAAAATGTGGACTTGACACCCTTCAGTCTCTCTTAAAAAAGAGATCATATCTCAATAACATTAACCTGGGTGAATAAAGGTTAAATGCAATAGAAACACCTGCTTGTTTGGACCTATAGTAGGGTGTGTGTGATGGGAACAGTGTGTTTTAAATTATAAGATGGTGACTTATTGACTTGAAACCCCTCTGGCCACACGCCCACTCAATCCATCCACCGTACAGTATCAAGTCCCCCTCTCTGCTGTATCTGTTGGTATGATCAGATATTGAGCCAGGCCAAACAAGGTCTCTGTTATACAGCCAGCAGGGCATCAGGGTGGGGACAACCACCCAGCAGTCACAACACAGAGCCCAGCCTGACAGAGGTGACTCACACTGGGCTGAATCACACAGGGAGGCCTGGGTGGGGAACCAGACAACCCACCAATCAATGTATAAGATATATATTTAGACTGAAATACAGTATATTTAGACTGGAAAGAAAATGACTGTTAAACTAAGATAGAAGGAGAGAGAGAGGCTATAGGACGTAGTATTGACCAGTCTGGCTGACTGGTGGTGGCCCTTCAGGGTTAGATTGAGAAGTAACTGATTGGGGCAGCAGTGGATGTTGACCACGCCCACAGTCAGCAGACAGAGAGATGGAGAGACATGGAACACATAGGCACTATTACCAATAAAATGTAGTCTTCATATTATTTTTGGCTGCTACTTTTTCCTGTTAATGCAGTTGTGGTAGTCTAAATCCAGACTGGCCTGCTGGGATCCAATCTATTTCTGCAGGACTGCAGTAGTAAACTAGAGCTGGTTCCAGCTCTGTATGTGCTTTAGTGCCCTCACTATTGTTGTCAAGCCATACATACACATTGAGAGCTTCCCACTGGGCAGACGTCAATTTATGTCTATAACACGTTGGTTCCACGTCATGGACGTGGAAACAATGTTGATTTAACCAGTGTGTGCCCAGTGGGTTGGAACTATAAGATTCTATCTGCAATGATTCTGACATAATTGGCCTTAAAGTTCTGAATGCTCATTGGTTTGACTGGTGTCAGGAATCTTTATCTTAACAACATGAATTGGAGTATTTACTGCACTATATAAGTAGAGAACATTGAACAGAAAAAGGCTGTGTCAACAACTCAATTTTGACAAAAATGAAGAGAGAACCTTCTAGTCCCAAGCTCTTGACCCACTGGTCAGGTCAGTGGAGCCCTGGGAGGGCCAGTCAGACTGGCAGGCCGCTGTGCTGTGACATACTTTGAAGGACTCCAGTCCACCTGAATAAATGGTGGATCGGCACAATGTGCGCTCGGTGCTGCACCAGAGCAAAGGGACGTCTTCTAGCTGGACCAGCTAAGCGTGAGTTGCTCTAAATTGTGGAGAGTTCATATAGTCATTGAACCGTGACCCATCAACTTTTCAGCTGCACTTCTCTTAGCTACTTCACAGAGGGTGGGCCTTGGGTAAACAGAGAGGTCCAGAGACGCAGCATCTATTCCACAGACCAAACGTAAACAAACAACCTCCTTAACATTCTCTGTCTGAAGCCATTTTGCCGTCCACAGAAGCAAGCACACGGGAAGGTCTGGGACCGTTGCTTCCTCTACTTCTATCCTGAATGTGGGTTGGTCAGAGTAGAGGGCATAGCAGGCCTTCAGGTCAAATAAATACTGTGGCTGAGTGTAGTAGGTGCTTAATGTCCAATTCTTCATTAGTGCAGATGAAGGACAAGAGACAAGCAGAGGAAGCCATATCAGACTATTGAGATATGCCTCCGAGGTGGAAGGTGTCTCGCCTCGGCTAGCCTGGAGCGTGCATGGCATAACCTCGCGGCTGCACGGGCACACGAGCGTAGCCAATGAAAACGGTTGGTTTTCGCACTGAGTAAACAGAGCGGTTTGTGGCCAAACATACAGACAGTCCGTCGGTAGACATGCTGTGAACGTAACTAAAGGGATAAAAACACTGATTCATCTGGTCTCTCTCTCTCTCTGTGTGTGTGTGTGTGTGTGTGTGTGTGTGTGTGTGTGTGTGTGTGTGTGTGTGAATGAGGAGTGCTCTGCTCTCTCCTATAAGGCCTCACTGGTGGAGAGGAGTACAGCACATCACTACTACCACCCACAGTTAGCTAATCATCACACAACAGATAGGAGTTTTATTGAACATAAATCCAGTAATAGACTGAAGAATTGATTAAGGAGGAATATGTACTCATCCCTGCACTGACCTGGCCTTCCTCCTTACCTCTCTGGTCTGTCTCCAACCTTCCCTCCTCTTCCTCCCTTCCTCTCTCTGTCTACCACTTGATCTCGCTATTATCCTTTGGCCACACTCTCATTCTCCTGCTCTCTCCATCCCTCTCTCTCTGGCAGCTCTCCATCTGGTCTGGCATGCTATGTGTGTGTGTGTGTTAATCACACTGGCCCAGCAGGACTCCTGTCGACCGCCCCACGCCCGGCGTGTCACAGACAGTATCCCACAGAGCAGAGCCAGGAACCGTCTCTCACCCACTCTTCCCTGCTACCCAGCCTAATCACCTCCTCCCTGGGCTGTCTCTCCTCAGTGACCCTGGTAAGCTCTGGTTCTGTTCGGACATACAGTGTATATACTGTAGATCTTGGGTGAGGAGATCACTGATGATTGGTGATGATGATGTCCTTCATGTGTCCTAAATCAAGCCAAGCGTGCTAGACAATAAGCCCGGTGGTCTCTCTCTCTCATCAACTGTCTGCAGAACTGGCCTATGTGGCGCTATGGGTATCCTTCCAGGACATATTAATTATATTAGTTATTCCAGATGAGTGAAAACAGCATGGCCTATATTACACACACATCTCCTCCAACGCATACACACACACACACATCCCCTTCAACCCACACACAGACTTCCCCTTCAACACACATACTTCCCCTCCAATACACATACACACACATCCCTTCCACTACTCACACACACACACACACACAAAGATCCCCTCCATCACACACACACTGACACTTCTCTTATCATTCCAGACCACAATCTATCCATCCATCCATTCATTCATTCTCTCTGTTAGGGAAGGCTGCCGTGAGGGAGAGGGGGAACAGGGATAGGATGGAATGGGGGGGGGGGGGGTCGATCTTCCTCTCTCGGCAGTCTAACTGTCAATTATCTCTGGTTGGCATCACAGGACCATACAATATGTCTGTCTGTCTGTGGTGTGTGTCTGTGGTGTGTGTCTGTGGTGTGTGTGTGTGTGTCTGTGCTGCTGCTGACGTCTCCCACCCACCACTGGAGGGGAAGCACTTTGATAGCAGCACAATGAGGGCTCTGTACCCTCTTCCCTCGCTCCGCTCTGCCACAGTGAACAACATACATTACATAGCTCTGGACTAAACAGTAAAGGGGCCTAGCAACAGCTGTAGATCAGTGTTTTCTCAAAAGGTGGGTCGGGACTGTAGTTGGGACTAGGACCAGAAGTTTTTCCTGGACTTTTCTGGCTCAAATAGAGATATCCAAATCATGTGTACCGTACTGAGTCGATTGTGCTTATGTCAACACACACATATTCATACACAAAGCATCTAGTCATGGAACTGAGCCAGAGAGAGCACTCTTTAATTCCTCATAACTTTACATATCACTGAGCAATGCTTGAATTAGCCTTCCCTACATATGGAATGACCTGTTGAGCTTGCCTGGAATGAGTGTGTAACTGACCTGGTGACTTAAAGTTTTAATAATAAGCCAAGGGAGTAGCGTTCTGCATTCAGCCTCGTGACAGTGATGTATTCATACAGGCATCATGCCTATCCGCTGGAGTGTGACAGTCCTGCTTGTTATTTACGCAGAATATAGGTCAATCCATACCCCTCCATCCTGCATTAGCGCGCTACACATCCACTGTGTGTGATGACTGATGGTTCTGTTTCAGATGACTTCTCATGGAACCATGAAACATGCTCATAACTGGGTCGCTATACCATACACGAGTGAGGGTGAACATGTAAATTGTGTCTCAACGTAGAGGGATAAAGGTTCACATTCAAAATGCCTTCTATTTATTTTCGTATTTTTTCTTATTTTCTAACGTCATCCTTAAATCTATTGTAACATAAAACATAGACATATTATATTATTATTATGTGAAATATCACAATACCAAATACGGTGTTAACCTGATTGTTGTCATTAAACCGGCCTTGGGTCCTGCTGTAGCCTACCCAAAATGATCATAGTGTATGTACACAACAACACATCGACACATGAAAGATAAACATGCGTGTGAAAGGGATGTAACGTTACCTTGATTGTCTTCGTCCATGGCTGAAGGGGAAAATGCAAAGGTCCAAAAAAACAAGTAAGATCGCTGAAACTTGTTGTATGAATGTGGGGTAAATGATTGAAATGCGCGTTTTAATTTGTAGGGTGCATTCGCAGACAGGTTGACCACAGAAGCCGCGTCTTGTTTTGGGGAATATTATTTTCTTGCCATCAATGCTGGAATCACGAGGCAATCCGCTTGGATATCCGTCACCAGTGTAGCCTATTTCAGATGGAACTGAATCGGCGACGTCTTTTTTCTAGAGTGATCGGTAGCATATTATCCGACAGATACACCTTCACTCCACTAGCATCGGGAGAGCAGGCTATCCCATCCGTGCTCCATGACTCCGCTTCTCCACTAGACAGACAGGCAGCTTTCACTGTACGTCATCATTATCTGTCCCGCCCTGTGGAGCAGCGACTACAAACCTGCCCTCATGTGACTGTACTGTACAACGGCTGTACTGTATTGTAATCTGTGAGGGAATTATTCAATCATATCCCCAGATCAGTGATTAGGTCAAGTATGTATAATATAGGCCTACATATGAAATCACTTCTCAATGTTGCCGTCCTACGGTCACTGCATCTGGTTTCTTTCATTGACAAATAAAATATGCTCATTGTGTGTGAGTGTGTGTGTGTGCTGACGATTTTAGAAACTAGACTATTATATCATATTATCCTCTCCAATGTAGGCTATACTGCAGGATCTCTGCTTGGTCCAGTAATGCAGATCCAGAAAACAAGGATGCCACTATGAGACAGGGAATGGTACTGGGGAGTGAAGTGGTATCTGATTCCAAGCCCAGAACAAACACGTACACAAGCAGTGGGAACCAGCCAGTGTGTAGGCCAATAGCAGGGAAAAGGCACACACACACACACACACACTCTGCGGCTGTGTTTCTACAACACACACGGTTTCAATTATCGCATTCCTGCCTCTTCAGAGAAAGAAGGGGGTCTCTCTTCCTGTACACATTACTCCAGGGGTCAATAGTGAACAGATGTTTTAATGTATTCATTCATTATTTCATTTGTTTATTCATTGATGTGTCTTACAAAAATGTTCCAGAATTGAATGCTTCTTCTTGTACAGAGAGACAATTGTGAAGACAAACCCCGATGTAGGCTATCCCTATAAACTGAAACGAATGGAGTGTGAAGCATCCAGCTGATTTTCCTATAGTCTACATACTGTAGTTTATGTTTGAACAACATGTGAACCATCCAGATTATTTTCCTATAGTCTACATACTGTAGTTTATGTTTGAACAACATGTGAAGCATACAGATGATTTTCCTATAGTCTACATACTGTAGTTTATGTTTGAACAACATGTGAAGCATCCAGATGATTTTCCTATAGTCTACATACTGTAGTTTATGTTTGAACAACATGTGAAGCATACAGATGATTTTCCTATAGTCTACATACTGTAGTTTATGTTTGAACAACATGTGAAGCACAAAGGAATACATGAAACTGTGTGTGAATATTCCTCACATTACAGACTCCAGCATTCCACTTTGATTGGTTCTAGAAGTCCTCTGCAGTCTAAACATTACATCAGCATGACACTACCAGAACTAGCTCAATCCAGAATGATCCAGTGTAGTCCGGTTGGGATGGAGTACTTGTTGGTTCACATGGCAAATGACAAACTAACACCTCTCTGTTTGCTGGTCCTGCAAGTCATCCTTAATTTAACTGATATATACACTCTTTGAAAAAAGGTGCTATCTACAACCTAAAAGGGTTCTTCGGGCTGTCTCCATAGGAGAACCCTTTGAAGAACCGTGGTTGATTCCAGGTAGAACTATTCTGGTTCCAAGTTGAACCGTTTTGGGTTCCTGGAACCAAATCGGGTTTTAATTGGAACTAAGACGGGTTATCCAGTGGGGACAGCCGAGAAGCCTTTTGGAAGAGTTTCCACTACGTTTTGAGCAGCATACTCTTTGTCACCGTTGACTTATTTCTGTGGCTGTTTGTTTTTCTCCAGCTCTCGTGTTAAGTTGACATCCATCAACACTCTCTTTTCAGCCTTTAACACCACAGCAGCTGAAACTGGAGCCACTGGGCTTAGAACTACAGTATAAACAGGGCCCTGAAGTTCCACCTGGATAACCCCACAACGCCTGGCGTAGACCAGGTAGACCTGAGGGGTGGTGGGAATGTAAACCATGGTCCAGTGGCTACACATCCAGACGTTGTTTGCTTTTTCTGCACTCGGACCTTCTGCGTACCCTGTGATGATCTAGACATGTGTTTTAATAGGAACATAATGCTGGGGGATCATGTCACTTAGCTTGGAGAGAGGGGAAGAAAGAGGAGGGGGGGTCCTGGGAGAGTTGGGAAACGTGTGTGTTCCTGTGTTTAGTAGGAGTTTAGGGGAATGATTTGAAAAAAAGGGAGCGCAAAGGGAGATGGGGGACTTTTAGAAGTGGGGGCTCCCGACCAGGCTCGGGGTGGGGGTGGGGGGGTGGGGGATGGACGGGGATTCAAGCAAAGTATTCAACAACGCACAGCACACAGGCCTGATTTGAATATTTTCTGTGCTACAGAATGCCTAAATGTCACCCAAGCCTGTTTAACTTCTTAAAACCCAACATATGCTGGCCTTTCTGGCTGACTACCAGGGCTCTCTCTCTCTCTCTCTCTCTGAGAGTGTGCCACTGCGGGCTGATGGCAGTTGCCTTATGCCCCGAGGGTGCCCATGGCACTGCATCTGGCAGATTACGCTCCCCCTCATGTCAGACGAGACGGCTGTGGCGCCCGGCGCTCCTGACCAACTTCACGTGACCTGATTGAGCAGTCAGAGAAACAACAAACGACTTCATATGCTCCAGTCTCCACGGTAACACCAGGGGGCAGGTTAGTGGTTACCTCCCCCTTCAGCCGCCAACTCCCTAACTGTCGAACGACCCCCACACCCAAATTACCCCCCAAAACCCATTCACCTCATAATCCAGTCAGGCGGCAGCTGCATTACATACAGTACAGCTGTACAGTAGCATTACACTGGCTTTCTATGGGGATTGTAGGGCAACATCTTTTCAATATTTATATAAACCCAGAATATATGATTTATAAAGCAAATGGGTGCATTGGTATAGCATTTGGGATGTTTGAGTACACACCACCAGTTGTACCAAGCATTCTGGAAGAGTCTTTACTGAAGGGGGTGCTGATAGCTGTAGTGTGAAAGAGTGGAAAGACTGAGAAAGTCTTCACTGTATAAGTCAGATTGAGATGTAGTCCACAGTGTATAGACACATACTGTATATTCTAAATCTATATGATATCCATTTGACTGATCAGAGAGTAACCAATCTACACGTCTTACACCAAACTGACCATAAGTCAGTGACGGAGTAGCTTCCTTTACATTGGGGAATGGAAGGAGGGCTTTCAGGAGGTCTGATACTCTCCTCGTTGGTCAGGGTTTGAATTGGCTTGGGGGTGCCCTAAAAATAGCAGTCTAGAACAACATCAATATCCTTTCATGCTTGGAGATGCCCTAATTTATTTTGGGAGTGTCCATTATATTCTCATGATTTGACCCGACACAGTAGAACAGGTTGGTATGTTGTATTAGAGTGTTTCGATTGTGTGAATTTCTATGTTGACCTCACAGAGTGAATTTCTATGTTGACCTCACAGAGTGAATTTCTATGCTGACCTCACAGAGTGAATTTCCATGCTGACCTCACAGAGTGAATTTCTATGCTGACCTCACAGAGTGAATTTCCATGCTGACCTCACAGAGTGAATTTCTATGCTGACCTCACAGAGGGAATTTCTATGCTGACCTCACAGAGTGAATTTCCATGAAAATGAACTCTAAAGTTACCAAGTCAAGGGTTTCCATCATAACTAGGTTGATGATTCTCCTTCTTCATACAGGCTACAGCTTGTGGGCGTAGACTGAGACAAGGGATATGGGTGGGGGATGGTGATGATGGTGGTGGGGGATGGTGATGGTGGTGATGGGGGATTTGGGTGGGGGGGGGGGGGGGGTGATGGGGGATTTGGATATGGTTGGGGGATGGTGGTGGTAGTGATGGGTGGTTATGGTTGTGGTTGGGAGTGGGGTCTGGGGTGAAGGTTGAAGGGGCGACTTCCTATCTTGTAAGTGGGGCGAGGGGAGTTCAGATACTCAATCCCAAATTGACCTTCAGCCACAACCCCTACATGCTTCATGTATATTTGAATAGACTGGATAGGTATACTTATTGTCATTGTAAATAAGAATTTGTTCTTAACTGACTTGCCTAGTTAAATAAAGGTTAAATAAAACATCTATAAATAAAAAAATACTTATTCTGGTAATAACTCCATCTTGCCATATATTTACTATGGTAATACTGTAGCTTCATCTTGCCATACATTTACTATGGTAGTACTGTAGCTTCATCTTGCCATATATTTACTATGGTAATACTGTAGCTTCATCTTGCCATATATTTACTATGGTAATACTGTAGCTTCATCTTGCCATATATTTACTATGGTAGTACTGTAGCTTCATCTTGCCATATATTTACTATGGTAATACTGTAGCTTCATCTTGCCATATATTTACAATGGTAATACTGTAGCTTCATCTTGCCATATATTTACAATGGTAATACTGTAGCTTCATCTTGCCATATATTTACTATGGTAATACTGTAGCTTCATCTTGCCATATATTTACAATGGTAATACTGTAGCTTCATCTTGCCATATATTTACTATGGTAATACTGTAGCTTCATCTTGCCATATATTTACAATGGTAATACTGTAGCTTCATCTTGCCATATATTTACAATGGTAATACTGTAGCTTCATCTTGCCATATATTTACTATGGTAATACTGTAGCTTCATCTTGCCATATATTTACAATGGTAATACTGTAGCTTCATCTTGCCATATATTTACAATGGTAATACTGTAGCTTCATCTTGCCATATATTTACTATGGTAATACTGTAGCTTCATCTTGCCATATATTTACTATGGTAATACTGTAGCTTCATCTTGCCATATATTTACAATGGTAATACTGTAGCTTCATCTTGCCATATATTTACAATGGTAATACTGTAGCTTCATCTTGCCATATATTTACTATGGTAATACTGTAGCTTCATCTTGCCATATATTTACTATGGTAATACTGTAGCTTCATCTTGCCATATATTTACAATGGTAATACTGTAGCTTCATCTTGCCATATATTTACTATGGTAATACTGTAGCTTCATCTTGCCATATATTTACTATGGTAATACTGTAGCTTCATCTTGCCATATATTTACTATGGTAATACTGTAGCTTCATCTTGCCATATATTTACTATGGTAATACTGTAGCTTCATCTTGCCATATATTTACTATGGTAATACTGTAGCTTCATCTTGCCATATATTTACTATGGTAATACTGTAGCTTCATCTTGCCATATATTTACTATGGTAGTACTGTAGCTTCATCTTGCCATATATTTACTATGGCAATACTGTAGCTTCATCTTGCCATATATTTACTATGGTAGTACTGTAGCTTCATCTTGCCATATATTTACTATGGTAGTACTGTAGCTTCATCTTGCCATATATTTACTATGGTAGTACTGTAGCTTCATCTTGCCATATATTTACTATGGTAGTACTGTAGCTTCATCTTGCCATATATTTACTATGGTAGTACTGTAGCTTCATCTTGCCATATATTTACTATGGTAGTACTGTAGCTTCATCTTGCCATATATTTACTATGGTAGTACTGTAGCTTCATCTTGCCATATATTTACTATGGTAATACTGTAGCTTCATCTTGCCATATATTTACAATGGTAATACTGTAGCTTCATCTTGCCATACATTTACTATGGTAGTACTGTAGCTTCATCTTGCCATATATTTACTATGGTAGTACTGTAGCTTCATCTTGCCATATATTTACTATGGTAGTACTGTAGCTTCATCTTGCCATATATTTACAATGGTAGTACTGTAGCTTCATCTTGCCATATATTTACTATGGTAGTACTGTAGCTTCATCTTGCCATATATTTACAATGGTAATACTGTAGCTTCATCTTGCCATATATTTACTATGGTAGTACTGTAGCTTCATCTTGCCATATATTTACTATGGTAGTACTGTAGCTTCATCTTGCCATATATTTACAATGGTAATACTGTAGCTTCATCTTGCCATACATTTACTATGGTAGTACTGTAGCTTCATCTTGCCATATATTTACTATGGTAGTACTGTAGCTTCATCTTGCCATATATTTACTATGGTAATACTGTAGCTTATTCTTGCCATATATTTACTATGGTAATACTGTAGCTTCATCTTGCCATATATTTACTATGGTAATACTGTAGCATTATCTTGCCGTATGAGGGGTATACTACAAAACAAGAGCAATGACTTAGCCAGCTAACTTGCCTTAATATTCTGGAGATTTTTTTTGGGGGGGGGCATTGTCTAACAGACTCAACAACCCAAAATACACATCTAATTTTAGCTTTCTTAATGATCCAGAAATCATTAGTAATTTCTGGTTGTTTATCAAAGTTAGCTGTGTAACTCATTGATCCTGATTTGTAGTATAACCCTCTGATTGGCTAGGTGGAATTGCCATTATATTGTTTACTCCTATCCAATAGGTGGTAGGGGCAAGGGGTCAATCTGGATTCTCCATTCACCACGCTGATCCTCAACACGGGGGTACCTCAGGGGTGCGTGCTCAGTCCCCTCCTGTACTCCCTGTTCACTCATGACTGCACGGCCAGGCATGACTCCAACACCATCATTAAGTTTGCCGATGACACAACAGTGGTAGGCCTGATCACCGACAACGACGAGACAGCCTATAGGGAGGAGGTCAGAGACCTGGACGTGTGGTGCCAGAATAACAACCTATCCCTCAACGTGATCAAGACAAAGGAGATGATTGTGGACTACAGGAAATGGAGGACCGAGCATGCCCTCATTCTCATCGACGGGGCTGCAGTGGTGTCCACATCATCAACAAACTAATATGGTCCAAGCACACAAATACAGTCGTGAAGAGGGCACGACAAAACCTATTCCCCCTCAGGAGACTGAAAAGATTTGGCATGGGTCCTCAGATCCTGAAAAGGTTCTACAGCTGCACCCTCGAGAGCATCCTGCCTGGTTGCATCACTGCCTGGTACGAAAACTGCTCGGCCTCTGACCGCAAGGCACTATAGAAGGTAGTGCGAACGGCCCAGTACATCACTGGGGCCAAGGTTCCTGCCATCCAGGACCTCTATATCAGGCGGTGTCAGAGGAAGGCCCTAAACACTGTCAAAGACTCCAGCCACCCTAGTCATAGACTGTTCTCTCTGCTACCGCATGGCAAGTGGTACCAGAGCGCCAAGTCTAGGTCCAAGAGGCTTCTAAACAGTTTCTACCCCTAAGCCATAAGACACCATAACATCTAATCAAATGACTACCCTGACTATTTGCATTGCCCCCCCTTTTATACTGCTGTAGGTGCTACCTACACAACATGTAGGTAGAGTTATTAAACTGCATTGTTGGTTAGGGCTTGTAAGTAAGCATTTCACTGTAAGGTCTACTACACCTGTTGTACTCGGCGCATGTGACAAATAAAATTTTATTTGATTAATACCCCTTAAACCACAGGCTAGAATACCCGACTGAGGTAGAGGTTGAGGGGGGTGGAGGAGAGGGGGGTCTGGTTTGGGTCTGGCAGGGGGATAGGGTGACAGATACTTCCTTCCTTGTGGGGGGTGAAAGGGGTCAGTCCATGGGTAGCAAGACGGAAAGGAGTCCAAGGGGGGCAGGGGGAAAGTGGCTTAACAGAGGCCACAGGAAGTTCTGTGCGGCAGAACTTCCTCTTTATGTGTTGTTGCTATCCGACTCCAATCTCTTTCCACTTTTTTTCCAGCCACGGCCATCAGATCTGCCTGAAGTTTGGATCTCATCTGTGAAATTTAAGGGCCCAAATGAGTCCCATGGTCTCTGTTGTTACTCTGTCTGGGTCTGGTTGGTCTGGAGGTATACAAAGACAGCACCGTGTCCAGGAACCAGAAACGTGTTAGTAAGTAAACCAGGTTCCTCTCATTGGTTATGTAACTACTGTAAAGTAGGTGTCAACGACAGCTTCCAAACACCTCTGGAATTTCCTCTTAATATTTATCTTCTCGTAATGCAGAATGCAGCTGTCTACCAGTCCTACCTGCTGAATGTGTTCATGAGCACAAAGTATTGACAGATAGATATTGATACAGATGATCAGTCTGATTTAATGAGTTTTATGTTATTTATTTATCTATCTATCTATCTATTTCATTGTTGGTTCTCTTCACATGCTGTGTGTCAAAAATCAGCCAATCTTTGCCATCTAAACCATATCAGTCCTAATTAGGAAAGTAGCTCAAGGGGAATCAGCTCCGAGTATTTGACTAACGGAAAAGGGATATTAATATCATATGAAACAATAGTGTGATAGGTATACAAACACATTTAGATGAACTATGTTGTGGGGGTATGTTGGAACAAAAGCCACAACGCTGCAACATTGAATGCATTATGTTAGTGCAGTTTTTCATTAGTAGACTTCTGAGTGAGCCAAACATTTACAGTGTTTGTCACAGTCAAATGATGTGTACTACTAATAAATCAACTGTGTCATTACTGACAGCTATATTACCTTTGACAATATTGCATCATTCAACACTTCAGCTATGGGGTCAATTTAGGGACTATAGAATCTGAAACACACAAACACATGATGAAACACGTGATAAACCCAACATGTTGGCAGGAGTAGAGATAACATCACCAATCTCTCTCTCTCTCCCTCCCTCCCTCCCTCCCTCCCTCCCTCCCTCCCTCCCTCCCTCCCTCCCTCCCTCCCTCCCTCCCTCCCTCTCACACACACAAACTCACACACAACTTTAATTCAGTCGCGAGGTCAGGTTACATGCAAAGTACCTGTCACCTGTTCTCATCATTTTTTCATACTTTGCACACTTTGCATGAACAAGTGTACATGCAAAAAATCTGTTATTGTTTGCTTAACCATCAAGTGGACCCATATCCTGTAACCAGCCTTGGTGCCAACGCAGGGGCATGTTCAGCAGGAGAGCGTTGTGGAGCATTTAAGATAGAAATGTCATGAATAGAGATTGCTTATTCTAACCTACATGGTTGCTCTACATAATATTTATATTTCCACAATGCTGTGGCCTGCTCTGCTGAACGCAGCCAGCAGTACATTCATTCTACTGCCTCAAACAACATCAGTGATCTCATACTCATATCATTATTATCAATTCTCAACATCCAATCCAGAAGGATCATGTGCAATCACAGTTTTTTACTAATGCATTTGAGATGACATGAACTGGATTGATGTTTGATTACATTTAGAATGGCGAATCCGTTTTCCATGCATGGTGAACTTGGAATAGTAATGTAGGACTGTATCCTTTACAAATGCACATGAGAGTGAGTGAGTGACTGCCACGCTTGTTGATGATGTAGTAGTGTCCCTACAAGAAACTGACATATTTGAGGTGTTTTGTTAAGTAAACCAACAACAATGTCAGATTCTGATGTGAGGAAATACAGTTCAGAGCTATACATGATTCTGACCTCTTAAAGACTGAGGCATCCTATTATCAAATTTCACCCCTTCCCTTCACAAAGGGTCTGAATACTTACGCAAATAAATCATTTCTGTTTTTTATTTTTAATACATTTGCAAAAATGTATAAAAACCTGCTTTCACATTGTCATTATGGGGTATTGTGTGTAGATTGATGTGGACATAAAAAATTAATACAAATCTATTTTAGAATCAGGCTGTAACGTAACAATGTGGAAAAAGTCAAGGGGTCCGAAATACTTTCCGAATGCACCGCACCTACAGTCTACACCTACAGTCTACACCTACAGCAAGTTTACAGTACACATAAAAATACATCATTATCATATCCAAACAAAGTTCATTATCACCCTGTAGTAAACACATGGAAAGCAGCATATGGACACACTCAAATACACATGCATGGACGCACATGCCCCAATGCACACAGACTATGCACCTGTGTGACCATGTATGAACAAACACACACACACACCCCTCTGTAGCAGAATTCTCACTCAGATACACACACACATCATTATCAGGCCAAATCACACAGAGAAGTAGCCTAAAGCTCACATCCTTGTTGCTATAGAACACATAGGACTTGCCTGGTTGCTATAGGACTTGCTTAGTTAAATAAAATAAATAAAAATAGAAGCCAGTCTATTTAGCCTCTATCTTCATGTTGCATCCTCCATGTTTTTGAGTGTAGCCTGTATACAAATGGTGGTTGACTGTATTTGAGGGAAAAGATAAATCTACTTATTTATTTAAATTTTTTTAAAATGTAACCTTTATTTAACTAGGCAAGTCAGTTAAGAAAAAAAATCTTATTTACAATGACGGCCCACCTGTCACGACATCCGGCTCCCCTGCCTGTTCGGGCGGCGCTCGGCGGTCATCTAGCTGGTCTACTAGCTGGTCTACTAGCTGATCTACTAGCCGGTCTACTAGCCGGTCTACTAGCCGGTCTACTAGCCGGTCATCTAGCTGGTCTACTAGCTGGTCATCTAGCTGTTCTACTAGCTGGTCTACTAGCTGGTCTACTAGCTGGTCATCTAGCTGGTCTACTAGCTGGTCTACTAGCTGGTCTACTAGCTAGTCATCTAGCTGGTCTACTAGCTGGTCATCTAGCCAGTCTACTAGCCGGTCTACTAGCCGGTCATCTAGCTGGTCTACTAGCTGGTCATCTAGCTGGTCTACTAGCTGGTCTACTAGCTGGTCATCTAGCTGGTCTACTAGCTGGTCTACTAGCTGGTCATCTAGCTGGTCTACTAGCTGGTCTACTAGCTGGTCTACTAGCTGGCCATCTAGCTGGTCTACTAGCTGGTCTACTAGCTGGTCATCTAGCTGGTCTACTAGCTGGTCTACTAGCTGGTCTACTAGCTGGTCATCTAGCTGGTCATCTAGCTGGTCTACTAGCTGGTCTACTAGCTGGTCTACTAGCTGGTCATCTAGCTGGTCTACTAGCTGGTCTACTAGCTGGTCTACTAGCTGGTCTACTAGCTGGTCATCTAGCTGGTCTACTAGCTGGTCTACTAGCTGGTCATCTAGCTGGTCTACTAGCTGGTCTACTAGCTGGTCTACTAGCTGGTCTACTAGCTGGTCTACTAGCTGGTCATCTAGCTGGTCTACTAGCTGGTCTACTAGCTGGTCTACTAGCTGGTCATCTAGCTGGTCTACTAGCTGGTCTACTAGCTGGTCTACTAGCTGGTCTACTAGCTGGTCATCTAGCTGGTCTACTAGCTGGTCTACTAGCTGGTCATCTAGCTGGTCTACTAGCTGGTCTACTAGCTGGTCTACTAGCTGGTCTACTAGCTGGTCATCTAGCTGGTCTACTAGCTGGTCTACTAGCTGGTCTACTAGCTGGTCATCTAGCTGGTCTACTAGCTGGTCATCTAGCTGTTACTAGCTGGTCTACTAGCTGGTCTACTAGCTGGTCTACTAGCTGGTCATCTAGCTGGTCTACTAGCTGGTCTACTAGCTGGTCTACTAGCTGGTCTACTAGCTGGTCATCTAGCTGGTCATCTAGCTGGTCTACTAGCTGGTCTACTAGCTGGTCATCTAGCTGGTCTACTAGCTGGTCTACTAGCTGGTCTACTAGCTGGTCTACTAGCTGGTCATCTAGCTGGTCATCTAGCTGGTCTACTAGCTGGTCTACTAGCTGGTCTACTAGCTGGTCATCTAGCTGGTCTACTAGCTGGTCTACTAGCTGGTCTACTAGCTGGTCATCTAGCTGGTCTACTAGCTGCCACCAATCCCCTTTTCCTTTTCTTTTTGTTGTGTCTTATTGGTTGCACCTGTTTCTTGTTTGAGTTTTGGTTCAGGACTATTTAACCCTGCTTTTGTGTGGGCTTGTTCTCTGTTAGTCTAGGTTGGTTGTGTGTTATGTTCACTGACTGTTTGGTGCCCAGTTTTGGGTTGGACATATTTGTTTTCGCCTGTTGTTTTTGGCCTTAGTTTTGGATACCGTAATAAAGTTTGGTTTCCCCCTTTATCCTCTGCTCTCTGACCTTGACTCTGCACCCACCACTCCTGGCTGTGTGACACTAACAAAGGGAAAAAGGCCTCCTGCGGGGACAGGGGGATTAAAAATACCAATATAGGATAAAACACACATCACGACAAGAGAGACAACACAACACTACATAAAGAGAGACCTAAGACAACAACATAGCATGACAACACAGCATGGTAGCAATACAACATGACAACAACATGGTAGAAACACAACATGGTAGCAGCACAAAACATGGTACAAACATTATTGGGCACAGACAACAGCCCAAAGGCAAGAAGGTAGAGACAACAATACATCACGCGAAGCAGCCACAACTGTCAGTAAGAGTGTCCATGACTGAGTCTTTGAATTTAGAGATTAAACTGTCCAGTTTGAGTGTTTGTTGCAGCTCGTTCCAGTCGCTAGCTGCAGCAAATTAAAAAGAGGAGCGACCCAGGGATGTGTTTACATTGGGTACCTTTAACAGAATGTGACTGGCAGAACGGGTGTTGTATGTGGAGGATGAGGGCTGCAGTAGATATCTCAGATAGGGGGAAGTGAGGCCTAAGAGGGTTTTATAAATAAGCATCAACCAGTGGGTCTTGCGACGGGTATACAGAGATGACAGTGAGTGCAGTGATGTGAGTGCAGTGATGTGCAGAGTGCAGTGATGTGTCCTAGAAGGAGCATTGGTGGCAAATCGGATGGCTGAATGGTAAAGAACATCTAGCTGCTCGAGAGCACCCTTACCTGCTGATCTATAAATTACGTCTCTGTAATCTAGCATGGGTAGGATGGTCATCTGAATCAGGGTTAGTTTGGCAGCTGGGGTGAAAGAGCAGCGATTACTATAGAGGAAACCAAGTCTAGATTCAACCTTAGCCTGCAGCTTTGATATGTGCTGAGAGAAGGACAGTGTACTGTCTAGCCATACTGCCAAGTACTTGTATGAGGTGACTACCTCAAGCTCTAAACCCTCAGAGGTAGTAATCACACCTGTGGGGAGAGAGGCATTCTTCTTACCAAACCACATGACCTTTGTTTTGGAGGTGTTCAGAACAAGTTTAAGGGCAGAGAAAGCTTGTTGGACACTCCAGGGAGGGGCCAGCTGAGTATAAGACTGTATCATCTGCATATAAATGAATGAGAGAGCTCCCTACTGCCTGAGCTATGTTGCTCATGTAAATTGAGAAGAGCGTGGGGCCTAGGATCGAGCCTTGGGGTACTACCTTGGTGACAAGCAGTGGCTGAGACAGCAGATTTTCTGACTTAATACACTGCACTCTTTGAGAGAGGTAGTTAACAAACCAGGCCAAAGACCCCTCAGAGACACCAATACTCCTTATCCGGCCCACAAGAATGGAATGGTCTACTGTATCAAAAGCTTTGGCCAAGTCAATAAAAAATAGCAGCACAACATTGCTTAGAATTAAGGGCAATGGTGACATCATTTAGGACCTTTAAGTTTGCAGTGACACATCCATAACCTGAGGTGAAACCAGATTGCATACCAGAGAGAATACATCAAGAAACATCAAGAAAGCCAGTCAGTTGATTGATAAACAGGGCAAAATAGAAAGTGGCCTATAAGAGTTAGGATCAGCTTGATCCACTCACTCTCTCTCTCATTCTGTTTCTGTCAGTCCTTTATGTTAACCCTATTATTAAAATATTTTCATGTGGCAAATCCCAGAGAAATGAAACCATGTTCTTTTCCAAAGAGGAGGTGGAGTGTTCGGGGTTGCCACATGGAGAACTATAATGCAGTTGCCTTGGCAACCTTATGGTTTTTCCATGTGCCTGCCATTGAAATACTTGGTCTGAAGTTTTCGTCCGGGGACACTTTGCACTGTGGGAGGTATCAGCATTTTGCAGATCTACAAATCCAGAGTGCAAGCCATAGCAAAGGAAAGAGGTCCAGTCCACCAACATTAGTCATCACTCGTAAATCGTGGAGTTGAGTTTAATCGGCGAGTGCAAAGTAGGGCTGTTGGTGGGCTTACAGCATCATTTTTGTTTCACTGCACGTTGACACTTTCACATTACAAGTACATCTAGTTAAAGAGTTTTGGGGAGATTGTATCTGAGATGAGAAAAGAGAGGAATCCGAGAGCTGTTCGCTGCTAACATGATGGTAAGACTAAGTCACCAGTGATAGACATTACTATTGACCAAAAAGCAAATTACTTATTTTGTCTTACTTCTATATTTTCCATTTACACTAGGTCTAGGGGTCATGAATGATGTGCTTTCAGCAAGAGTTGGGAAGGTGGTAAACTAGCAGTGAGGAGTTGCTGCCACCGTGTGGACAAACATAGAACATCAGCTAAGTCAAGACAGAAGGATACACTACCCAACAATTCTCCTATAAAGGATACACTACCCAACAATTCTCCTATAAAGGATGTAATACCCAACAATTCTCCTATAAAGGATGTACTACCCAACAATTCTCCTATAAAGGATGTAATACCCAACAATTCTCCTATAAAGGATGTACTACCCAACAATTCTCCTATAAAGGATGTAATACCCAACAATTCTCCTATAAAGGATGTAATACCCAACAATTCTCCTATAAAGGATGTAATACCCAACAATTCTCCTATAAAGAATGTACTACTCAACAATTCTCCTATAAAGGATGTAATATCCAACAATTCTCCTATAAAGGATGTACTACCCAACAATTCTCCTATAAAGGATGTACTACCCAACAATTCTCCTATAAAGGATGTAATACCCGACAATTCTC
>NW_027259301.1:0-10000 GCF_045791955.1 Oncorhynchus clarkii lewisi
GCACACACACACACACACACACACACACACACACACACACACACACACACACACACACACACACACACACACACACACACACACACACACACACACACACACACACACACACACACACACACACACACACACACACTGTGAGTGAAAATGCTCCACAGTGTTGTTTGCCAACAGATAGAAGGGTTTCTAGGTGTGTGTGTCTGTTTGCTGTCTCTGTACCTGGTCTGAAAGGTTCATCTTGTAAGGAAGTTGCTTCAGGTCAAAGGTGAAAGAGGAGACAAAAAGACACACAGGTAGAGTTTTACTAGGTTTTCATTTCAGTATAATGAACGCTCAGTGTGTGTGTGTGAAAGAGGGAGAGGGAGAGAGTGTGAGTGTGAATGTGGGAGTGGTTTGTTCTGTGTTTGTGGGGCACAACGCCCTCTTCTCTGAGTCAGATTGTCTGAGTGGGTTTCTGCTACTGACTATATCTCTGGGTTCTGGGCTGCTACTGACTATATCTCTGGGTTCTGGGCTGCTACTGGCGATATCTCTGGGTTCTGGGCTGCTACTGGCGATATCTCTGGGTTCTGGCCTGCTACTGGCGACATCTCTGGGTTCTGGGCTGCTACTGGCGATATCTCTGGGTTCTGGCCTGCTACTGGCGATATCTCTGGGTTCTGGGCTGCTACTGGCTATATCTCTGGGTTCTGGGCTGCTACTGGCTATATCTCTGGGTTCTGGGCTGCTACTAGCTATATCTCTGGGTTCTGGGCTGCTCTGGCTATATCTCTGGGTTCTGGGCTGCTACTGGCTATATCTCTGGGTTCTGGGCTGCTACTGGCTATATCTCTGGGTTCTGGGCTGCTACTAGCTATATCTCTGGGCTTCTGCTACTGCTTATAGCTCTGGGCTGCTGCTGCTGGCTATATCTCTGGGCTCTGTCTGGGCTGCTGCTGCTGGCTATATCTCTGGGCACTGTCTGGGCTGCTGCTGCTGGCTATATCTCTGGGCTCTGTCTGGGCTGCTGCTGCTGGCTATATCTCTGGGCTCTGTCTGGGCTGCTGCTGCTGGCTATATCTCTGGGCTCTGTTTGGGCTGATGCTACTGTCTATAGCTATGGGCAGAGGGAGCAAGAGCAACAGCCTAGAGGGCCAGACGGCTGCGTGTTTGGCTCAAAAGTTGATTAATGTTGATTACAATGTTTATTAATTTATGTCAACTACATAAATAAATGAGTAGGTCGAAATGTATAAGTATAAGGATGCGTGTTTGGTCTGTAGTATACCTCAGGCTAGATATGGAGGGGCAGCAGGCCTCTAAAACTCACTATTTACTAGATTGCAGTGTGATGTCAGTCAGAGATAATGGGGGAAGCTCTTTCCTCCAGATACGTGTAACAGGTGTGAAATGGCTAGGTAGTTAGCATCGGCCTAGTAGCGTTTCAATCGTTGCCGTCACTCGCTCTGAGACCTTGAAGTAGTTGTTTCCCTTGCCCTGCAAGGGCCAAGGCTTTTGTGGAGCGATAGGTAATGATGATTTGCGGGTGACCATTGTTGATGTGTTCATAGCGTCCCTGGTTCAAACCCAGATTGGGGCAAGGAGAGGGACAGAAGCAACACTGTTACGTACGCATACTGTAAACTTTCACTGGGTTGCATCAGTCAGGGCTGACAGGACAGCACACTGCAATCCCTGACAAACCCCTTTGTTTGGCTTGTTAAAATGTAAAAACATCACACCACCTAAAATCTACCTTTAATTTTTTTATTTTTTTATTGCTGAAAACAATACAGGCTTTAATCATTTTAACGTTTAGTTTCCCAACCTGGACTCACTGGTAAACAATACAGGCTTTAATCATTTTAACGTTTAGTTTCACAACCTGGACTCACCAGTAGATACAATATAGTACATGTAAATCCGGGACCCTCCATTTTGTATGATATGTTACGTTACAGAAAGTATTCACACCCCTTTGACTTTTTACACATTTTTGTTGTGTTCCAGCCTGAATTTAACATGGATTAAATGTAGTTGTTGTGTTCCAGCCTGAATTTAACATGGATTAAATGTAGATGTTGTGTTCCAGCCTGAATTTAACATGGATTAAATGTAGATGTTGTGTTCCAGCCTGAATTTAACATGGATTAAATGTAGATGTTGTGTTCCAGCCTGAATTTAAAATGGATTAAATGTAGATGTTGTGTTCCAGCCTGAATTTAAAATGGATTAAATGTAGATGTTGTGTTCCAGCCTGAATTTAACATGGATTAAATTTAGATGTTGTGTTCCAGCCTGAATTTAACATGGATTAAATGTAGGTGTTGTGTTCCAGCCTGAATTTAACATGGATTAAATGTAGATGTTGTGTTCCAGCCTGAATTTAACATGGATTAAATGTAGATGTTGTGTTCCAGCCTGAATTTAAAATGGATTAAATGTAGATGTTGTGTTCCAGCCTGAATTTAAAATGGATTAAATGTAGGTGTTGTGTTCCAGCCTGAATTTAAAATGGATTAAATGTAGGTGTTGTGTTCCAGCCTGAATTTAACATGGATTAAATGTAGATGTTGTGTTCCAGCCTGAATTTAACATGGATTAAATGTAGGTGTTGTGTTCCAGCCTGAATTTTAAATGGATTAAATGTAGATGTTGTGTTCTAGCCTGAATTTAAAATGGATTAAATGTAGGTGTTGTGTTCCAGCCTAAATTTAAAATGGATTAAATGTAGATGTTGTGTTCCAGCCTGAATTTAAAATGGATTAAATGTAGGTGTTGTGTTCTAGCCTGAATTTAACATGGATTAAATGTAGGTGTTGTGTTCCAGCCTGAATTTAACATGGATTAAATGTAGATGTTGTGTTCCAGCCTGAATTTAAAATGGATTAAATGTAGGTGTTGTGTTCCAGCCTGAATTTAAAATGGATTAAATGTAGATGTTGTGTCACTGTCCTACACAACACACCATAATGTCCAAGTGGAATTATGTTTTTAGAAAAAAAAAAAAAAAAGTATTGAGACAATAAGTATTGAACCCCTTTGTTAGGACAAGCCTAAATAAGTTCAGGAGTAAAAATATGCTTAACAAGTCACATAAAAAGTTGCATGGACTCACTCTGTGTGCAATTATAGTGTTTGACGTGATTTTTTAATGACTAACTAATCTCTGTACCCTACACATACAATTCATTATCTGTAAGGTCCCTCAGTCAAGCAGTGCATTTCAAACACATATTCAACCACAAAGACCAGGGAGGTTTTCCTCCCGGAGAGGAAAGACACTGCTCAGGGACTTCACCATGAGGCCATTGGTGATAGCAGAAAACTGCGGATGGATCAACAACATTGTGTTACTCCACAATACTAACCTAAATGACAGAGTGAAAAGAAGGAAGCCTGTACAGGTTACAAATATTCCAAAACATGCATCCTGTTTGCAATAAGGCACTAAAGTAAAACTGCAAAAAATGTGGCAAAGAAATGAACTTAATGTCCTGAATACAAAGCGTTATGTTTGGAGCAAACACATCACTGAGTACCACTTTTCAAGCATGGTGGTGGATGCATCATGTTATGGGTATGCTTGTCATCAGCAAGGACTAGGAAGGTTTTTTTTTATAAAAAGAAATGCAATAGAACTAAGCACAGGAAAAACCTTAGAGGAAAACCTTGTTCAATCTGCTTTCCAACAGACACTGGGAGAAAAATTCACCTTTTAGCAGGACAATAACCTAAAACATAAGGCCAAATATACACTGGAGTTGCTTACCAAGATGACATTGAATGTTCCGGAGTGGCCTAGATACAGTTTTGACTTAAATCGGCCTGAAAATATATGGCAAGACCAGAAAATGGTTGTCGAGCAATGGTCAACAACCAATTTGACAGATATTGAAAAAATTAAAAAAAATAATAATATGCAAATGTTGCACAATCCAGGTGTTGAAAGCTCTTAGAGATTTACCCAGAAAGACTCACAGCTATAATCGCTGCCAAATGTTATTCTAACATGTATTGACTCAGGGGTGTGAATAACTCTGGAAATGAGATATTTCTGTATTTAATTTTCAATAAATTTGCTAAAATTACTAAAAACATGTTTTCACTTTATCATGCCGGGGCGGCAGGGTAGCCTAGTGGTTAGAGCGTTGGACTCGAATCCCCGAGCTGACAAGGTACAAATCTGTCGTTCTGCCCCTGAACAGGCAGTTCCTAGGCCGTCATTGTAAATAAGAATTTGTTCTTAACTGACTTGCCTAGTAAAATAAAGGTAAAATATATTTTTTTATAGGGTATTGTGTGTAGATGGGTGAGCAAAAAATGTATTCAATACATATTTGAATTCAGGCTGTAACACAACAAAATGTGGAATAAGTCAAAGGGTATGACGACTTTCTGAATGCGTTGTATGTATACATTTACTGATGTCCATCATCCATTTCGTACGATCTGTTACGAATTACAATTCATACAAATTGTTACGAATATTGCAAAACGTATGATATGTTACGAATTCCAATTTGTTGGCGCTGACCTTAGATGGTGGCTACGTGGTTAACACTAACGTTAGCTAGGCGGCTAACGTTAGCTAGGCGGCTAACGTTAGCTAGGCGGCTAACGTTAGCTAGGCGGCTAATGTTAGCTAGGCTAGGGGTTAGGGGTTAGGGTTAGAAGTTAGGTTAAAGCAGGGCTCTCCAACCCTGTTCCTGGAGAACTACCCTCCTGTAGATTTTCACACCAATCCCAGTTGTAACTAACCGGATTCATCTTATCAACCAGCTAATTATTAGAATCAGGTGCGCTTTATTCAACCACCCATCCTCTCCGAATAACCATCCTACTTTTGTTTTAGCCTTAAGTAACCTTCTGTGTTATTTAACCATACCATACCAAACATAACATATCATACTATTTTGAGTGTCCCGGATTTAAATGTACCATGTTACGTCTAGTCCAGGGGTGTCAAAGTCAAATGGACGGAGGGCCAAATAAAAAAATCAGCTACAAGACGAGGGCCGGACTGTTCGAATGTTCATTGAAAAATTTTTAAATGACGCATATAGTCTAGTGAACCTAATTGAACCTACTGAAAACCTAACAAATATATTACAATATGATCAGATAAATAAAGCAATATTTTCTTATGGCTCTGTCAGTAATCTTTAATTTTCAACAGACACAAAAGACAAATTTCCTTTATATAAATATCCCCATAACATGAACATTAAATGAAAGAAACCGGTATTCAAGGCACCATCAGTAGACTATATTTTCTATTTTAGCAAAAGTGGGCTAAATTTACTTCAAAGAAAAAACAATAATAGCAATTTTCTATCATCCACTCAACTGAAATATTTTTAAAATATAATTGGATTGAAATACAAAAAAATAAAGTGCAAAAATCTATTAATCAAAAACAACACTTTGTTTAAGGAGAAGTAACATGCAGTGAAAACAAATATTAAATTTTAACTTTTAAACTTGAACTGAGTAAAAACTCTAAATATGTGATTGCACAGTAATGTTCACTTGTTTGAGGTTGAGGGTGATACTTGGTGGTGTCCCATCTTTTCCACAAGTTCATCAATGTTCGGGGTAAGGCTCTGAGCTGAAGAAATCCTCAGAATTGAGTGGAGGTGTTCAGCAGTAAGTCGACTTCTGTGTGATGTTTTGTTCAGGTTCATCAAAGAAAACAGTTGTTCACACAGGTATGTGCTGCCAAACATAGACAACGTTTGAGCAGCCTGGATGCGCAGCTGGGGCATTGTGCCGGGGAGGAAACGGGCGAACTCCGCAGCACCCACTGCCGCATATTTTGCCCTCAGTGCATCATTGCATTGGAGGTCAATCAACTCCATTTGGAGGTTTGGTGGTGAGCTTTCCACGTCAACAGCAAATGGGTTACCGAGCAGTTCCAACCTGCTTTTTTGTGCTTCAAAGTCAGCAAATCGGCGTCGAAAGTCAGCGGCAAGCATACCTATTTTATCAGCCAACTGTGTGCTCGGGAACGCACTGGTAGAGAGCTTCTCTTTCATGGTCTGGCAGCTGGGAAAGTGGCTCAAATTTTCTTTCCGCATCTGCGTCTCCCACAGAGTCAGTTTGGTTTTAAATGCCTTCACTGTACTGTACATATCAGAGATGACACGATCCCGACCCTGCAGCTGCAAGTTTATTGCATTCAGATGACTCGTAATGTCACACAGAAAAGCCATTTCACACAGAAACATTTCGTCTCGGAGTTGTGTTGTGTCTTTCCCTTTGCTGTCCAAGAACAGACAAATCTCCTCACGAAGCTCGAAACATCTTTGAAGCACCTTTCCCTGGCTTAGCCATCGCACCTCTGTGTGATAAGGCAAATCACCATGCTCCGTTTCTAACTCCGTCAGAAATGCCTTGAACTGGCGGTGATTTAAACCTTTGGCTCTGATAAAGTTAACTGTGCGCGTGATGATGCTCATTACATGCTCCATTTTCAAGGCTTTACCGCACAACGCTTCCTGGTGTATGATACAATGATAAGCTGTCAGCTCACCTGTCGCGTTTTCCTCTTGCATCTTTTCCCGTATCTTCGCCACCAGTCCGCTCCTGTGTCCACACATCGCAGGTGCTCCGTCGGTTGTCAAACCCACGAGTTTTTCCCAAGGCAGCTCCATCTCATTTACACATCTTGACACCTCTTCATACAAATCATGCCCCGTAGTTGTGCCATGCATAGGACGTAAAGCCAAAAACTCCTCTGTCACGCTTAGGTTGGAGTCCACTCCGCGGATGAAAATTGACAACTGGGCAATGTCAGAAATGTCGGTGCTCTCATCCACAGCCAAGGAATATGCAATAAAATCTTTTCCCTTTTTCACAAGCTGCTCTTTTAGATTGATGGACAACTGGTCTACTCTCTCGGCAATGGTGTTTCTGCTCAGACTCACATTTAAAAAGAGTTGCCTTTTTTCTGGGCAAACTTCGTCACAAACTTTAATCATGCAGTTTTTGATGAAATCCCCCTCCGTAAATGGCCGGGCTGATTTAGCGATCTCTTCTGCCAAAATAAAACTGGCCTTGACAGCAGCCTGGCCTTGTGATTTGGCTTTTTTGAACAGAGCCTGTCGAGATTTGAGGCCTCGTTTTAATTCCTCTGCCTTTTGTAGCCTTTGTTCCATGTCCATATTCTTGTTTTTGTCCGCGTGTTTCGTTTCATAATGTCGTCTCAGATTATACTCTTTCAGTACCGCCACACTTTCTCCACACAGAAGACACACAGGTTTTCCAGCTACCTTCGTGAACATATACTCCGACTCCCACCTTGTTTGAAACCCCCGGTTCTCAGTATCCACCTTCCGTTTTGCCATTTTTGATGGGTATCTGAAAGTTAATTTTACTGTGATGCTGACGACTGCTGTGCCAATAAATATTGAAATGAAGCAGCCTACTGCTCGGTGCGTCACCTTTGCATTGTGGGAAATGTAGTATTGGTGCGTGTAAAAGATCTGCGGGCTGCCGGCTTGCTGCGGGCCGGTTCTAATAATAAATCAAGATCATCCCAGGGGCCGTAAAAAACCTTCTTGCGGGCCGGATGTGGCCCGCGGGCCTTGACTCTGACATATGTGGTCTAGTCTATGAGACCGGGCTGAGTTTCCACCATGTTTACTGTGTGTTGTTATGTAGTTCCCTCCTCCCCAGTGTATGCGAGTAGTGCTGCAGCACATTTTTTTTATGTGCTGTGGAGAAGAGTTCACCTCCTAAACAGTGCTGAGCTACAGTACACAGACACAGCTGCGTCTCCAGGCTATTTCTGGTCCTGTCCTACTCATTCCCTAAAGACTAAAGCCAAAGAATCAGCAGGATGTGTGAGGCACGGGAGGTCAGTGGCACCTTAATTGGGGAGGACGGGCTCGTGATAATGGCTGGAGTGGAATTGGTGGAATGGTATCAAATACTGGTGCCATTCCATTTGCTCCGTTTCAGCCATTCTTATGAGCCATCCTCCCCTCAGCAGCCTCCACTGGTGTGAGGGCTGCTGTGAATCACCCAGGTGGCTGGTCCATTAGCTACACTACAGGCAGGTAGGTAACCAGGTGATGCTGCATAATACATGGCCACAATTGACTAATCTTCTGTGTGGTGCAGATGTATCGAAGGTCAGCTGGCTTTTCCCTGTGACGTCAAAGAGATCATTTTGCTCGGAACCTCTAAAACATAGAAGCTCAGATTTGAGTTTTTATAGTTTAGTCATGCTAACGGTTGCTTCATAGTGCGTGGGAGAGCTGGTGGAGGCACAGTCAAATCTCAGTACAATTCATGGGTGTATAGAAGGACAAGCTATACATTCAGAGACAGCGAAAGTGTCTTTGTGTTTTGGTGTGTCTCAGCCCAGAGGAGAGGAGAGGAGAGGCGAGGAGAAGAGAAGAGAAGAGGAGAGGAGAGGAGAGGAGAGGAGAGGAGAGGAGAGGAGAGGAGAGGAGAGGAGAAGAGAGGAGAAGAGAGCAGAAGAGAAGAGAAGAGAAGAGAAGAGAGGAGAAGAGAAGAGAGAAGAGGAGATGAGGAACCCGAGTTGTGTTTACATGTCTGCTAGTGCCTGCAGCCTGGATCCCAGCTGAGCACCAAGATGTTCACATTAACACTACAGCATATTTAACAGGACTGCATTTAGCTGTTCTCAGAAGCCAGGCCAGGCCTAGTCTTCCAGGAACCCAGGAGGAGAGAGAGAAGAATCACAAGGGCCCTGTTTGAATAAAGACTTCTCTATCCTTTCTGCCTTGAGGAAATAACTGATCTGATGAGGTTGGATTGGTGAATGTAGTAACCTTGTTTTGATCTATCCCATTACTTATGAGTCAATGATTACCTCAAGGAGATGGAAGAAGGATGGAATCTATAAAGTGTTCAATGAAGTGCAGTCAAAGCGTGATTATATGATGTGGTACTTAAGAGGCAGGAGTTTATCCCACGGGGGAAAAGTGTCACTCCGATGTGGATGTATAAACACTTTCAGGGTAAACATACAGAATTCTACTGTTGTGACTGGGCTGGGTTTTAGAGAGTGCCCTAGAGTGCCCATGTGAGTTAAAGAGGTCGTGACTAGTGCAGTCAATGGTGGTTGTATTGAGTGTTCTCTTACCGTGAGCTCCAAGGCTTCGCTGAAGAGGCCATTCCGTTTGCTGTGGAGGAAGGCATTAGAGCTTCCTGTCTTGGATATTCGTATCCTGGCCAGACGTGCTTTCTGGAAGACAGAGAAACCATGGAAACCAAAGATCAGTCCCCTCACACCACCAACCAGGTTAAATCATAAATGGCTATGCACAGCGCAAACGTTTGATGCAAACCTGATATCAATGCATACTAAAGTACATATTAGGAGGGTAATGTCACAACGTCTTTTCAATGTTTAACATTGCAGTCTGTGTTTCTTGCTTAATAGACTTGCCGAATTGCGCCTTGAAATGCATTGCTTTTGTTTATGTAGAATAAATCAATGAAATGTCCACTGCCTTAAAGTGTTACGACTACAACCCTGACCATCCGTGTGTATGTCTGTCTGCACACATCTCTTCTCATCTACAGGAAACACAGTATAAGGAGGGTTGGTGTGCAGCCACCTCTCTCTCTCTCTCTCTCTCTCTCTCTCTCTCTCTCTCTCTCTCTCTCTCTGTCTGTCTCTCGCTGTCTCTCTCTCTCTCTCTCTCTCTGTCTGTCTCTCGCTGTCTCTCTCTCTCTCTCTCTCTCTCTCTCTCTCTCCTGTCAAGGACAGAGACAGAGAGATAAAAGAAGGAGCAAAAGAAGGCAATGTGATTTCTCAATGCATCAATAACAAGCAATACACAATGTCTGCTTGCAAAAGGTCTGGCAAGAGTTTACGCTCAGACAAGCTGGCCAGCATTCTCAATCTTGTTTATGCTCCCAGAGACAGGTATTAAGCAGAGGTGTTCTTACACACACACATGCCTCCTCCTCTCCATACTGTTCTCTTTCTCTTTTGCCCTCCATCCTCTCACTCTTATAATAGTTTTTTCCTCTCAATCTT
>NW_027259301.1:20000-34940 GCF_045791955.1 Oncorhynchus clarkii lewisi
CGGTGAGCAGCTGCTCTTGATCATTGTCACGAAGCCACACCCACCCCACTCGCGTTAGAAGTTTAGAATGAGAAAGTGTAGGCTGTATAGAAATAAAGACTTTCAAATTGAAAATCATTCATTATTTATGATGTCATATGATGTCCAAGATGGAGCAGCAGTAAGACGTGATTGTTTTTGTCCCGTGTTGTCACGTTCTGACCTTAGTTCCTTTATTTTGTCTTTGTTTTAGTATGGTCGTGTGTTGGGGTGGGCAGTCTATGTTTGTTTTTCTATGTTGTATTTTGCGTTTGGCCTGGTATGGTTCTCAATCAGAGGCAGGTGTCGTTAGTTGTCTCTGATTGAGAATCATACTTAGGTAGCCTTTTCCCACCAGTGTTTCATGGGTGATTGTTTTCTGTGTCTGTGTGTTCCACACGGAACTGTTTCGGTTTTCCTTTCTGTCTTTCTATTTGTTATTTTGTATTTTCGTGTTCAGTGATTTTGTTCATTAAAACATGACGAACACGTACCACGCTGGATATTGGTCCGATCTCTCATACTCCTCGCCAGAGGACGACAAATCCCGTTACAGAATCACCCACCACCAAAGGACCAAGCAGCGTGGTAACAGGCAGCAGCAGCAGGAGCAGCGCTATAAGAAGGAATGGACATGGGAGGACATTCTGGACGGCAAGGGTTGCTACACATGGGAGGAGATCCTGGCTGGAAGGGATCGCCTCCCATGGGAATAGGTGGAGGCAGCCAGGAGAGCGGAGGCAGTAGGTAAAGGGAGCCAGCACTTTGAGGGAACAGGGCTGGCAAGGAAGCCCGAGAGGCAGCCCCAAAATGTATTGGGGGAAGCACACGGGGAGTGTGGCGAAGTCAGGTAGGACACCTGCGCCAACTCCCCGTGCTTACCGTGGAGAGAGAGGGACCGCGCAGGCACCGTGTTATGCCGTGAGGCGCACGGTGCCCCCGGTGCGCGTGCATAGCCCGGTGCGGTACACTGCAGTGCCTGGTATCGGCTGGGCTAGAGTGGGCATCGAGCCAGGTGCCATGAAGCCGGCTCAGCGCATCTGGTCTCCAGTGCGTCTCCTCGGGCCGGGGCACATGGCACCAGCCCTACGCATGGTGTCCCCGGTTCGGCAGCACAGCCCAGTGCTCGAGACCTCCAGTGCGCCTTCAAGGTCCGGTCTATCCAGTGCCACCTCCACGCACCAGCCCTCCGGTGGCAGCCCCCCGCACCAGGCTGTCTCTCCGTCTCCTTCCTACAGGTGCTCCCGCCTGTCCAGTGCTGCCAGAGTCTTCTTCCTGCCCAGCGCTGTCAGAGTCTCCCGTCTGTCCTGAGCTGCCAGAGTCTCCCGTCTGTCCTGAGCTGCCAGAGTCGCCCGTCTGTCCTGAGCTGCCAGAGTCGCCCGTCTGTCCTGAGCTGCCAGAGTCGCCCGTCTGTCCTGAGCTGCCAGAGTCGCCCGTCTGTCCTGAGCTGCCAGAGTCGCCCGTCTGTCAGGAGCTGCCAGAGCCGCCCGTCAGCCAGGAGCTGCCAGAGCCGTCCGTCACGCCGGCGCTGCCAGAATCGCCCTTCACTCCGGAGCTGCCGGAGTCTCCCGTTCGTCTGGTGCTGCCGGAATCGTCCATTCGGGACCCGGGTCCTCAGTCCGAGGTCGGCGGCGAGGGTCGACGTTTTTAAGAGGCCACGGAGGCGGATAAAGAGGCGTAGAAAAACTATGGTGAAGTGGAGTCCACGTCCCGCGCCAATGTCAATATCAATATGCCTTATATACTGTTGTTTAGGGCAGCTCTCCTTGTTTTATTTTACTGCGGAGCCCCTAGTCCTGCTCAACATGCCTCAGATAGCCCCCTTGTCCCACCCCAAACACATGCAGAGACCGCACCTAGCTTAACTGGTGCCTCTAGAGATGCAACCTCTCTCATCGTGGTTTACCCCCACTGTACTCGTACCCTACCTGTACACGCCCTGAATTTATCCTACAACGCCCAGAAATCTGCTCCTTTTATTCTTTGTTCCCAAAGCACTAAACAACCAGTTCTTACAGCCTTTAGCCGTACCCTCATCCTACTCCTCCTCTGTTCCTCTGGTGATGTAGAGGTTAACCCAGGCCCTGGGTGTACCCAGGCACTCTCATTTGTTGACTTCTGCAACCGTAAAAGCCTTGGGTTCATGCATGTTAACATCAGACGCCTCCTCCCTAAGTTTGATTTATTCACTGCTTTAGCACACTCAGCCAAACCGGATGTCCTAGCCATGTCTAAATCCTGGCTTAGGAAGGCCACCAAAAATGTGGACATTTCCATCCTCAATTACAAACATTTTTCGTCAAGACAGAACTGCTACAGGGGGCAGAATTGCAATCTACTGTAGAGATAGCCTGCAGAGTTCTCTCATACTGTCCAGGTCTATGCCCAAACAGTTTGAGCTTCTACTTTTAAAGATCCATCTCCTCAGAAATAAGTCCCTTACTGTTATAGACCCCCCTCAGTTCCCAGCTGTGCACTGGACACCATATGTGAATTGATTGCCCCCCATCTATTGTCAGAGTTCGTACTGCAAGGTGACCTAAATTGGGATATGCTTAACACCCCGGCCGTCCTACAATCTAAGATAGATGCCCTCAATCTCACACAAATTATCAAGGAACCTACCAGGTACAACCCCAAATCCGTAAACACGGGCACCCTCATAGATATCAACCAGGATATCAGCAATCACTCATTGCCTGCGTCCGTTATGGGTCCGCGGTCAAATGACCACCCCTCATCACTGTCAAATGCTCCCTAAAACACAGCCCTTGGTTCACTCCAGACTTGACTGCCCTTGACCAGCACAAAAACACCCTGTGGCGTATTGCACTAGCATCGAATAGTCCCCGCAATTTGCAACTTTTCAGGGAAGTCAGGAACTAATACACACAGTCAGTTAGGAAAGCAAAGGCTAGCTTTTTCAAACTGAAATTTGCATCCTGCAGCACTAATTCCAAAAGGTTTTGGGACACTGTAAAGTCCATGGAGAATAAGAGTACCTCCTCCCAGCTTCCCACTGCACTGATACTAGGAAACACTGTCACCACTGGTAAATCCATGATAGTCGAGAATTTCAAAAAGCATTTCTCTACAGCTGGCCATGCTTTCCACCTGGCTACGCCAACCCCAGCCAACAGCTCCGCACACCCCACTTCTCCTTCACCCAAATCCGGAGAGCTGATGTTCTGAAAGAGCTGCAAAATCTAGATCCCTACTGGTTCACTAACTACTTCTCAGTTAGAGTTCCACCTCTATGCAGACGACACAATTCTGTATACATCTGGCCCTTCTTAAGACACTGTGTTAACAAACCTCCAAACGAGCTTCAAAGCCATACAACACTCCTTCCGTGGCTTCCAACTGCTCTTAGATGCTAGTAAAACGAAATGCATGCTCTTCAACTGATCGCTGCCCGCACCCGCCCGCCAGACTAGCATCACTACTCTGGACGGTTCTGACTTAGAATATGTGGACAACTACAAATACCTAGGTGTCTGGCTAGACTGTAAACTCTCCTTCCAGACTCACATTAAGCATCTCCAATCCAAAGTTAAATCTAGAATCGGCTTCCTATTTCGCAACAAAGCCTCCTTCACTCATGCTGCCAAACATACCCTCGTAAAACTGACTATCCTACTGATCCTTGACAAAATAGCCTCCAACACTCTACCCAGCAAATTGGATGCAGTCTATCACAGTGCCATCTGTTTTGTCACCAAAGCCCCAAATACTACCCACCACTGCGACCTGTATGCTCTCGCTGGCTGGTCCTCGCTACATATTCGTCGCCAAACCCACTGGTTCCAGGTAATCTATAAGTCTTTGCTAGGTATAGCTCCGCCTTATCTCAGCTCACGGGTCACCGTAGCAGCACCCACAAGCAGCACGCGCTCCAGCAGGTATATTTCACTGGTCATCCCCAAAGTCAACACCTCCTTTGGCCGCCTTTCCTTCCAGTTCTCTGCTGCCAATGACTGGAACGAATTGCAAAAATCACTGAAGTTGGAGACTTATATCTCCCTCACTAACTTTAAGCGTCAGCTGTTAGAGCAGCTTACCGATCGCTGCATCTGTACACAGCCCATCTGTAAATAGCCCATCCAACCAACTACCTACCTCATCCCCATATTTGTTTTAGTTTTTCTGCTCTTTTGCACACCAGTATTTCTACTTGCACATCTTCATCTGCACATATTTCACTCCAGTGTAAATTGCTAAATTGTAATTACTTCGCCACCATTGGCCTATTTATTGCCTTACCTCCTTACTTCATTTGCACACACTGTATACAGATTTTCCATTGTATTATTGACTGTATGTTTGTTTAATCCATGTGTAACTCTGTGTTGTTGTTTTTGTCGCACTGCATTGCTTTATCTTGGCCAGGTCACAGTAGTAAAAGATAACTTGTTCTCAACTGGCCAACCTGGTTAAATAAAGGTGAAATAAAACATTTATTAAAAAATTAACCGAATCAAGGTGTAGATCACATCTGACATTCCAGTGTTCCAACTGGTAAACAAGGCAAGGTCCGCTTTAGGTATAATACCAGGATCCGCTTGTGGATTTGACAGCTCTAATCCAATCAAATGTTATTGGTCACGTACACATATTTAGCAGATAGTATTGTTATATTATTGCGGGTGTAGCGAAATGCTTGTAAAAAATGCAGTTCCACCTCCGACACGCCAAAACAACCGTTATGTAGATGTGGGTTAAAGCAGATCTGATTGAATAGAGCCCCTAGTCTTTTAACCAGAGACTGGTGTCTACCTGTGAAACAGTCATGTGTTCACCTCCAGCCAATCAGCATTCATTGATTAGGGGTGGGTTTGGGATAGGGTACTAGACTGGCTGTACTCCAGCCTATCAGCATTCATTGATTAGGGGTGGGTTTGGGATAGGGGACTAGACTGGCTGTACTCCAGCCAATCAGCATTCATTGATTAGGGGTGGGTTTGGGATAGGGTACTAGACTGGCTGTACTCCAGCCTATCAGCATTCATTGATTAGGGGTGGGTTTGGGATAGGGGACTAGACTGGCTGTACTCCAGCCAATCAGCATTCATTGATTAGGGGTGGGTTTGGGATAGGGGACTAGACTGGCTGTACTCCAGCCAATCAGCATTCATTGATTAGGGGTGGGTTTGGGATAGGGGACTAGAATGGCTAGACTGTATCTAACAGTAGTAGGAATGTTGTATGATGAGCCTATATGGTTAGATTGACTCATCATCAGCCTGTTTGACTGTCTGGTCCCCACACACAAGGAAACAGGCCCCTGGTGATTTTCAGACAATTAGTTTACAGTTAATTAAGTAATAACAAATACTGAAGAGACTTGAGACAGGGCCTGGTGTGAGGGATAACCCCCCCCCCTCTCTCTCCCTCTCACACACACACGTACATGCATGCACACACACGCCTGCATGCACAAGCACACACACAAACAGTGCGCTGTGAGATGACAGTGATAGGCGAGTGTCATTAGTACAGTGACAGGCTGTGACTCCTCAGTTTATCTTCTCTCTGCTGCGCCTGGATTGTATGGCTCACACACTATGGCAAAAGGCATTAAAATGTCTAGGTTAATGGAGAATGACACTGTTTCATGACATAACCAACGGCTCTTCCCTCTGAATGCGTTTTTACACAGGGTTATTGCTCTCCTGGGGAAACGACACCAGGGTCGCATTCAGTGAGCAACAAGTAGTGGATGTGTCACTTGATTACTGTTTATATCATGTGAATAACTGTGCTTGTGTGTGTTTGTGTGTGTGATATTCCTACGTTATCTAGAGAATGCCTTTCTATGGGGACATGAGCCCTGCGCCTTTCCCATCTCTCTGCTCTTCTCCGGGGGAGAGTGGGCTCGGATGGCTCCCTGAACTGGAGGTCTCCAGTCCAAACCTCTGAGGTAGTAACAAACTATGTTTACCTGCATCTTCTGCGCCCGTCTTTTGTCAGCTCTCTGGTTTTGGTGGTAGATGCGACTGAAGTTGGACACAATGACTGGGACAGGCAGGGCAATGACCAACACCCCGCTCAGAGAACAGATAGAACCAAATATCTTCCCCGCAATCGTCTTAGGAACCATGTCTCCATATCTGCAAGGAGAGAGAGAGAGAGTAGAGTATAGAGCGAGAGAGAGAGAGAGAGAGAGAGAGAGAGAGAGAGAGAGAGAGAAGAGGGAGAGAAGGGAGTAGAGAGGGAGAGAAGGGAGTAGAGCAGGAGAGAAGGGAGTAGAGAGGGAGAGAAGGGAGTAGAGAGGGAGAGAAGGGAGTAGAGCCAGAGAGAAGCAAGGAGAGAGAGAGAAGGGAGTAGAGAAAGAAAGGAGGGGAGAGAGAAGCGAGTAGAGAGAGAAGGGAGTTGAAAGAGAGAGAAGGGAGGAGAGAGAAGGGAGTAGATTGAGAAGGGAGTAGAGAGAGAAGGGAGTAGAGAGAGAAGGGAGTAGAGAGAGAAGGGAGTAGAGAGAGAAGGGAGGAGAGAGAGAAGGGAGTAGGGAGAGAAGGGAGGAGAGAGAAGGGAGTAGAAGAGAGAAAGTAGTCGAGAGAGAGCAGGGAGTAGAGAGAGAAGGGAGTAGAAAGAGAGACAAGGGAGTAGAGAGAGAGAGAAGGGAGGGAGGAGAGAGAGAAGGGAGTAGGGAGAGAGAGAAGGGAGGAGAGAGAGAAAGGAGGAGAGAGAGAGAAGGGAGGAGAGAGAGAAGGGAGGAGAGAGGGAGAAAGAGGTTAGTTCAGATGGAGTTAATTCACACAGAACAGACCAAAACGCATTCAGACTTCTTTCAATAAGGAACATTCACACACTGTTCTGAGTTGCGCTAGATAGATGGAACATCAGCCCTTCCACACAGCTCTCTCAGAAGAGACCTTAACCTCCTCAGTCAGTCTGCCTCCAGTTGATCCTCTCAGAGACTTCAGTGCTTTCATTAGGTCACAGGAGAAAATATCAACCTTTGGGAGCGCAGACCGGAAAAGAGAGGAGAGCAGAGGGGAGATGGGAGCGGAGGGGAGCGGAGTGGAAGGAGAGAGGAGGGGAGAGGGGAGCAGAGTGGAAGGAGAGAGGAGGGGAGAGGGGAGCGGAGTGGAGGGGAAGGAGAGCGGAGGGGGATAGGAGCAGAGGGGAGGGGAGCGGCGAGGGGAGAGGAGGGGAAGGAGATCAGAGGGGGAGAGGAGCAGAGAGGTGAGGGGAGTGGAGCAGAGAGGAGTGGAGGGGGAGAGGGGAGCAGTTGGAAAGAGAGCAGAGGGGAGAAGAGCGGAGGGGAGAGGAGTGGAGGGGAGAGGAGCAGAGGGGAGAGGAGCCGAGGGGAGAGGAGCGGAGGGGTGAGGAGCGGAGGGGAGAGAAGCAGAGGAGAGAGGAGCGGAGGGGAGAGGAGCGGAGGGGAGAGAGGAGTGGAGAGAAGCAGAGGGGACAGGAGTGGAGGTGAGAGAGGAGTGGAGAGAAGCAGAGGGGAGAGGAGTGGAGAGAAGCAGAGGGGAGAGGAGTGGAGAGGAGCAGAGGGGAGAGGAGGGGAGAGGAGAGGAGCGGAGGGGAGCGGAGCGGAGGAGAGAGGAGCGGAGGGGAGAGGAACGGAGGGGAGAGGAGCGGAGGGGAGAGAGGAGTGGAGAGAAGCAGAGAGGAGAGGAGTGGAGAGGAGCAGAGGGGAGGGGAGAAGAGGGGAGAGAGGAGGAGAGGGGAAGCGGGGAGTGGAGGAGTGGAGGGAAGTCGAGTGGAGGGAAGGGGAGAGGAGGGGAAGACGGGAGTGGAGGAGAGAGTGCAAGGGAAGTGGAGGGTAGTGGAGAGAAGCAGAGGGGAGAAGAGCGGGGGGAAGAGGGAAGCAGAGTGGAGTGATGCGGAGGGGAGGAGAGCGGAGGGGACAGGGGAGCACAAAGGTAAGGGGAGTGGGGAGTGGAGGGGTGAGGGGAGTGAAGGGGAACTGTTAAGTGGAGAGTAGAGGGGAGTGTGTTTACTTTACCACATCCATAATATCTCTTTGACCTTTTTAAATACCTATATGAAAGCAGTGCGTGGGCTAACCTTATTAGCAACCTTTATAAACATTTATTCATGGATCTATCTAAATGTATTTTACCTTTGTAGGCAAGTTAGTTAAGCACAAATTCTTATTTTCAATGACGGCCTAGGAACAGTGGGTTAACTGCCTTGTTCAGGGGCAGGATGACAGATTTGTACCTTGTCAGCTCGGGGATTTGATCTTGCAACCCTCCGGTTACTAGTCCAACGCTCTAACCACTAGGCTACCTGCCACACCTAAAAAGGGGTAGTTGGAAATGTGGAGGAGCGAGAAAAAAGACGGTAATCAGGTTCTCAGAACTGACAGTGCTCCGGCAGCAAGGGGAGTAGAGAGGAGCAGAGAGGAGCGGAGGGGAGCGGAGAGAGGAGCAGAGGGGAGTGGAGGGGAGAGGAGGGGAGGGGAGTGGCGAGTGGAGGGGAGGGGAGGGGGGAGGGGAAGTGGAGGGGAGAGGAGCGGAGAGAGGAGCAGAGGGGTGTGGAGGGGAGAGGAAAGTGAAGGGGAAGTGGAGGGGAGAGGAGGGGAGTGGAGAGGTGAGTGGAGGGGAGGGGTGAGGGGAAGTGGAGGGGAGAGGAGGGGAGGGGAGTGGAGAGAGGAGCAGAAGGGAGTGGAGGGGAGAGGAAAGTGGAGAGGAGAGGAGGGGAAGAGGGAAGTTGAGGGGAAAGGAGAGCGGAGGTGAAGTGGAGGGAAGAGGTGAGGTGAGGGGAGGGGAGAGGAGCAGAGGGGAGAGGGGAGCAGAAAGGTGAGGTGAGGGGAGTGGAGGGAAGAGGTGAGGGGAGGGGATGGGAGAGGAGCAGAGGGGAGCAGAAAGGTGAGGTGAGGGGAGTGGAGGGTAGAGGGAAGTAGAAGGGAGGGGGGAGTGGAGGGGAGAGGGGAGTGGAGGGGAGAGAGAGGTGGAGAGGAGAGGGGAGTGGAGGGAAGAGAGAGGTGGAGAGGAGAGGGGAGTGGAGGGAAGAGGTGAGGGGAGGGGAGAGGAGCAGATGGGAGAGGGGAAGTGGAGGGAAGAGGTGAGGGGAGGGGAGGAGAGAGGAGCAGAGGGGAGAGGGAAGTAGAAGGGAGGGGGGAGTGGAGGGGAGAGGGAAGTAGAAGGGAGGGGGGAGTGGAGGGGCGAGTGAAGGGGAGAGGGAGGTGGAGAGGAGAGGGGAGTGGAGAGTGGAGTGGAGTGGAGGGGAGAGGGAAGTGGAGGGGAGAGTGGAGCGGAGGGGAGAGGAGGGGAGGGGAGAGGAGCGGAGGGGAGAGATGAGCGGAGTGGAGAGGGGAGCAGAAAGGTAAGGGGAGTGGAGGGGAGAGCTTCTACACCTGCATTGCTTGCTGTTTGGGGTTTTAGGCTGGGTTTCTGTACAGCACTTTGATATATCAGCTGATGTACGAAAGGCTATATAAATACATTTGATTTGATTTGATTTGATTTGAGAGTGGAGTAGAGAGGAGAGAGGAGTGGAGAGAAGTGGAGGGGAGAGGGAAGTGGAGAGGAGAGGAGGGGAAGAGGGAAGTGGAGGGGAGAGGGTAGTGGAGAGGAGAGGAGTGGAGAGAAGTGGAGGGGAGAGGGAAGTGGATGGGAGAGGGAAGTGGAGGGGAGAGGGAAGTGGAGAGGAGAGGAGTGGAGAGAAGTGGAGGGGAGAGGGAAGTGGAGGGGAGAGGGGAGTGGAGGGGAGAGGAGGGGAGAGGAGAGGAGGGGAGAGGAGCGGAGGGGAGAGATGAGCGGAGTGGAGGGGAGAGGAGAGGGGAGCAGATGGAAAGAGAGCGAAGGGGAGAGGTGAGAGGAGGAGCAAAGGGGAGAGGAGTGGAACAGAGCATGCAGGAGCGGAGACGATGGCTTAGGGAGCCCGGGACATTTTTTAAAATGTAATTTAGCCCATCCAATCTGGAATATTCAGAAGTCAAAAAGCAATCACGGCCGTGTTTCAAATGCAAACACAATTACACTGGACATAATAGATCTGTCCCTTCCCAAGAGGAAGCCACTGTGTCAGAATAAAAAGAGCAATAAAAAGAATACAACTCATTTTAAACGACTAAGGACAGCAATAAAACTCCAGTCTATGGAAAAAGAAACAACTAAACTTTATTTCTAAAGGTGCTTATTTGGTATTCCTGAGTAGAAAGTGTTGGTCATTTGCTTTTATTGGCTTCTGGTGCCAAAGGTATAGGTACCTAGACACAGTCTGACTACAAATTGACTCATAGTCACAAACATCATATGGCAGCGCCAGGCTTTACATATATTTAACGTGTCAGTACAGAAATAATTGCACATTAAAATATTATACAAAATGCAGCATTCTATTCAGAAATGTTATCTGGGGCATAATGAGTTGTATTAAACGTGTAATCCATAGCAACAATAATTGCTTTCTCCTAAAGCTGGGCCATAAAATAGCCAGCTTAGGAGTAGCGATACACAAGAGCTCACAACTAATCCTATTTATTCATCACATTAACTAGGATAGAATGCAGAACATTGACATGCACTCTGTTCACAGCTAATTGACGCCCTATCAGGGGTGGAGTTACGGTAGCGAATATCCTTTGTATGGCTACACTTTAGGTTTTCTTGTCAGCGTATATTATATCTGTTTTTGCCGCACCATACAGCCTGAGGCCAGAAGAGACAGGACTCTGCTTCTCTCAACTCTAAATCCCAACTTTCCCCAACTATCCAGCCAAAGATTATTAAACAACAGCAACAACAAATGTGAAAATGTACATTTTCAAGGCTTAACTTCTGTAAACAGAACATAACATAAGGCCAAACAAAACCCACTATGTGTTGTTACTTTAGAAGTACATTGTTTTGTGTGGATTCTTTGTGTGAATTGGATCATAATGTGCAGATATAGGACATGTGCTGTCGCATGGGGAGCCTCAGACAGACAAAATGGCGGCAGAGTGAGATCAAAGAAGGCATCCAGTTAGACGTCCCACTCCCCATCCATCCATCTCCTTCTCCCTGATGGGATGCATTATGCTGTGTAGAGCCATCAGGGAACTCACACACTGAATTCATCAGAGATAAGTAAGGAGAGAGGTTGCTCCTCAAACTACCATACAGCTCTAATGGTTTTCCACTCCGAGTAATAACACACACACACACACACACACACACACACACACATACACACACACACACACATACACACACACACACACACATACACACGCACGCATACACATGCACGCACACACAAACACACACACACACACACACACACACACACACACACACACACACACACACACACACACACACACACACACACACACACACACACACACACACACACACACATGCACGTACACACAAACACACAAACTGCTTTGAAAGACAAAATGAGAGCAATTTAATGGAAGTGCCATAGAGTTGAGTACTTCTGTAGTAATTCCCCCCCCCCCCCCCCCCCTCCCCTTCCTCCACTGCGGCAGGACCACACAAAGCCTCACAGATGTACTTTTTGAACGATTGGATTCCAGTTGAGAAAATAATGTGTTCCATTTATTCCATTCATTTAAACCCATCTGGACTGACAGGCTAAACAATTTGGAACGTTCTTTGGTAACACTATATTTTAAGAGTCCATAATAAACGTAACGCATTTACAAACACTTTTCTAACCATTTATTACAGTTTTTTTCGATTGCTAAACGACAGTGGACACAACTGGAGTCACATGTGCAAAACTCTAACTACAGTCTGCACAGCAGCAGTTCATGTGGACCAAACTCTAGTTCGTTTTTCATTGCTTGAACACAGTTTTCAAAACTCTACACACTTATCCCATGACTTTAACCACAACCTGCACAACACTGTGGATTTACAGCACTTTGTTCAAATGCTAACACACTGCTGTCAAAACTGTGAACCACACATTCAAAACGGAATAGATTTCAGCCTTGTGCCTTTCAAACACTGCTGATTGCAATTTCAGCTGAAAGGCTAAGCAGGTGTCTTGTTTTAGACTTGTTAGTGAACACACACACATATTACAGTATATATAGGTAGAACTCAGAAAGACTCATTTTGGAAATGGAACAAGGAAGATGGGTTCGTGGAGGGAGAAGGGTGGCAGGGAGAGGGCGGATGCGTGGAGGAAGACAAAGAAGACAAAGAGCTGTTATTTCAGATGAAATAAGGGCTACACTTATAGACCATGTCGTGAACCATGGTCTCTCATTGAGAGAGGCAGGGTTGAGGGTGCAACCCAATCCGCAAAGATCCACAGTGGCATCTGTAATGCGAATTTTCCATCTTGCAAACAGGTGAGAGTTACATCCTTACAGTAAATGAAAACATTACAGGAATCTATTTTGTATTGCAATTATATAATATTTACACAGATATATATTAGAGTAAGTTTGAATGTAAAATATATTTTTACAACAGGACCCAAAGGCTGCCCCCAACAGGGGGAAGAGGAAAAATATTTTCAGATGCGCAGGAAAATGCTATTGTTGACATGGTTGTTGTCAACAATGCAATAAAACTGCGGGAGATTCAAGATAGAGTGCTGGCTGATAATGATATGTTTGAAAATTTTAATTCTGTCAGCACAACAACTATTGCTCGAGTCCTAAAGAAACACCAAGTTACAATGAAACAGTTATACACTGTACCGTTCGAGAGAAACAGTGAACGGGTAAAAGTGCAAAGATACCAATATGTCCAGGTAAGACGTCTGAGGTTACGTACACAGCTATACAAAATATTTACAGTTAAAAAAAACACTAGCATTTCTAGTGCACTTACTGTTTTTCAGAGAGTAATGGAGGTGGAAGCACTGGAAAGACCACATTCATTTGTATTTATCGATGAAGCTGGATTTAACCTTGCCAAAACACGGCGCAGAGGAAGGAATGTTATAGGTCAAAGGGCCACTGTGGAGGTTCCAGGCCAAAGGGGGGGAAATATCACCATGTGTGCTGCAATGGCCAATGATGGTTTGCTTCTCAACACACCACTCATTGGCCCATACAACACAGAAAGGCTTATAGCTTTCCTAGAACAGCTCTATGCTCAGCTAGTGCCAGCAGAACAGGGGGAGCCAGTAAGAAACCCCCAAGTTTTTGTCATAGTTTGCGATAACGTTGCTTTTCACCACTCTGCAGCTGTCACAGATTGGTTTGCAGCACATCACAGATTTATGGTTTTGTACCTGCCTGCATATTCACCCTTCCTCAACCCAATAGAGGAGTTTTTCTCTGCCTGGAGGTGGAAAGTGTTTGGTCACCACCCACATGACCAAATGTCTCTTTTGGAAGTCATGCGTGCCGGATGTGAGGACACGAGTCCAGAGGACTGCCAGGGATGGATAAGGCACTCCAGAAGGTTCTTCCCCAGGTGCATGGCAAGAGAAAACATTTGATGTGATGTTGAAGAAAACCTGTGGCCTGATGCTAGAGAGAGGCAGGATTAGCCCCTCAATTATTTTTTTTCGAATTACAGTATGTACTTTTAGTTTCTACCTTTTTTTTCTCATTACTGTAATTCCGTAAATTACTACAGACTATTGAAGCAAACTGCTAATTTTCATTTACCTTAAAGAATTGTTATGTTCTAAAAAAAATTATAAATCATGTGAAAGAATGTCACTCTTTTCTTTGAAGAAAATATTACTTTGTATGAAGTCACTGAAATTGTTCAAACTGTAAAGATGAAAAGTTTGTATTTTCTGTATTGGTGTTTGATGCTAGTGTTTTTACTCTCAGTGTGTTCTGAGTGACAGTGTGTGTTATCTCAGTGAGGGTTGTGCATAGTGTTTGGCTGCACTGAGCGTGTTTTGAGCCATGTGTTAAGAGTTGTGTTGCTTGGAATGAGTTTTGCAGGTGATGTGAACTGTTTAGCTCAGGTGACTGTTGGTAGTGCAGACTGTAGTTAGAGTTTTGCACATGTGACTCCAGTTGTGCCCACTGTCGTTTAGCAATCGAAAAAAACTGTAATCATTACTCCCACATTTGAAAACGTTAGTAAGGTGGCGCCAACAGAGATGGTCGCCTCACTTTGTCCTTAGGAAACAAGGCAGTGTTTAGTTTTTTAAAATATATTATTTCTTACATTGTTAGCCCAGGAAATCTCAAGTGTTATTACATACTGCCGGGTAGAACTATTGGATATAAGAGCGACATCAACATACCAACATTACGACCAAGAATATGACTTTACCGAAGAGGATCCTTTGTTTGGACCTCCACCCAAGACAATGGATCTAATCCCAGAGGCTGACCCAAAACAACGTCGCTGCAGGAGAGGTAGCAGGAGCGGCCTCCTGGTCAGACTTCGAAGACGTGTACACCACCCACCGCTTCCAAGCATATTACACGACAATGTCCAGTCTCTAGACAACAAAGTGGATGAAATTAAGGCAAGGGTTGCCTTCCAGAGAGACATCAGAGATTGTAACATTCTCTGTTTCACGGAAACATGGCTCTCTCGGGATATGTTGTTGGACTCAGTACAGCCACCGGTTTCTTCACGCGACGCACCGACAGAAACAAAATTCTCTCTGGTAAGAAGAAGGGAGGGGGTGTATGCTCCATGATTAACGCCTCATGGTGTAATCATAACAACATACAGGAACTCAAGTCCTTTTGTTCACCTGGCCTAGAATTCCTTACAATCAAATGCCGACCACATTATCTCCCAAGAGAATTCTCTTTGATTATAGTCACAGCCGTGTATTGTCCCCCCCAAGCAGATACCGCAACGGCCCTCAAGGAACTTCACTGGACTCTATGTAAACTCGAAACTATATATCCTGAGGCTGCATTTACTGTAGCTGGGGATTTTTACAAAGCTAATTTGAGAACAAGGCTACCTAAATTCTACCAGCACATTGATTGTAGCACCCGCGCAGGCAATACCTTGGACCACTTCTTCTCTAACTTCCGCGATGCATACAAGAACCTGACCTGTT
>NW_027259302.1:0-34857 GCF_045791955.1 Oncorhynchus clarkii lewisi
TTCCCAGAACACATTTTATCTGTTGTTTTAAAGGTTCCCAGAATGTTTCATTGGGTTGTGTGAACATTGTGTGGACATGACAAGAGACATCTTCACAAAAACAAAAAATTGTCGTGCTGACATTTAGATGTTTGTGTCAGGGTGCACTAAACATCCCTTTGATGTTGCAAAAATGTTTTTGTGTTCTTTAAAGGTTACCAGAACATTTACTTAGGATGTGGGAACAGTGTGGGAACATTACAAGAGACAGGTTCACAAAACACAAAATATGCTCAGTTGTGATGACATTCGTACACCCTTAAACAAATATAGTTGACTAACACCCTCAAACAAATACAGTAGACTAACACCCTTAAACAAATACAGTAGACTAACACCCTCAAACAAATACAGTAGACTAACACCCTCAAACAAATACAAGGTACATTAGTCTAATAACCGTAAACAACTTTTTGACTTTGTTTACTCTGAAGTATTATTTATACAAACACATGTCTGTATCCAGGCTGTATCACAACCGACTGTGATTGAGAATCCTTCAGGGCGGCACACAATTGGACCAGCGTTGTCCGGGTTTGGCTGGTGTAGGCCGTCATTGTAAATAAGAATTTGTGACTTGCCTAGTTAGTTAAAGGTTAAATAAAATAAATGTTCCTGCACATAAACTTTTTTTTTTTAAGTAATGCCCACACTTTAAATAAATAAACATTTACTGTAAAACTGTAGAAATAGTTTGTTTGTGAGTTCTGCCAGTTGGAGACAACGATGATTGCACAGCCTCCGTTAAATAGCTAAATAGCCAAGCCCAGAACGGCTCTTTATACTCAACGGGTGTGTGAGCTAGACCTGATGTGGTATTGTAAGAGACAGACCTTTCACAGGCACACCTAAGCTAACCACCTACCGCTGCCCATCAGCGAATAAACACACACACGGCTGGGCCGAGGCTCAGGGAGAATAAAGGGTTCTCTCTCTATCAGACTCACACAGCAAGACTGGGGTCGGCAGGTAGCCTAGTGGTAATAGCGTTGGACTAGTAGCCAAAGGGTTGCAAGATCGAATCCATGAGCTGACAAGGTACAAAATCTGTAATTTTGCCACTGAACAAGGCAGTTAACCCACTGATCCTAGTGCATCATTGTAAATAAGAATTTGTTCTTATTAACGGACTTGCCTAGTTAAATAATGGTTAACAAAATAAAATACAGGTCTGAGGAATTGCTGAAACCTTTTTCTATAGAAAGAGTAGAGCGGTCCTAATGCACTCAATGACAGGTATCAGATGTGTTTTGATTCTTCCACGACTCTTCTAGAAGGTCAAATGATTCCATCAATGTCACCGAGTTCCTTCCTTGTAGTTTCACTGTGGTCTATCATGCTGCTCTCCTGACTGAGCATTTGGATAATGCCTACATTCACTTTGAGAAAGCCCATACAGTGTTTCATGCTGCTCACCTGACTGAGCATTTGGATAATGCCTACATACAGGCGTAAAACATGCAATGGTCAATCATGCTGCTCACCTGACTGAGCATTTGGATAATGCCTACATGTACTTTGAGAAAGCGCATACAGGCGTAAAACACACGATGGTCTATCATGCTGCTCACCTGACTGAGCATTTGGATAATGCCTACATACAGGCGTAAAACACGCAATGGTCTAGAATCTGAGTCAGAGAAGGGAGTGCAGCTGACTTTAAAATGACTAAATATTCACAATTATTACACCCATCTGCATACTATTTTTAACTGAACTAGGAAAACAGAGGGATAGATGAATACAACTGGTGTCTGTACATTATAGCCTTTAGCCACATTGAATTTATTTATTTGTATTTATTTTTTCTTTTTATTTAACCTTTATTTAAAGCAAGTCAGTTAAGCAAGTCAGTTAAAGAACAAATTCTTATTTACAATGACGGCCTTCCAAAAGGCAAAAGACCTCCTGCGGGAACGGGGCCTGGGATTTAAAAAACACATAAATATATATAAATATAGGACAGAACACACATCACAACAAGAGAGACAACACAACACTGCATAAAGAGAGACCTAAGCCAACAACATATCAACGGCAGCAACACATGACAACACATCTGGTAGCAACACAACATGACAACAGCATGGTAGCAACACAACATAACAACAACATGGTAGCAACACAACATAACAACAACATGGTAGCAACACAACATGACAACAGCATGGTAGCAACACAACATAACAACAACATGGTAGCAACACAACATAACAACATCATGGTAGCAACACAACATGACAACAGCATGGTAGCAACACAACATAACAACAACATGGTAGCAACACAACATAACAACAACATGGTAGCAACACATCTGGTAGCAACACAACATGACAACAACATGGTAGCAATACAGAACATGGTAAAAACATTATTGGGCACAGACAACAGCACAAAGGGCAAGAAGGTAGAGACACAAAGCAACCACAACTGTCAGCAAGAGTGTCCATGTTTGAGTCTTTGAATGAAGAGATTGAGATAAATCTGTCCAGTTTGAGTGTTTGTTGCAGCTCGTTCCAGTCGCTGGCTGCAGCAAACTGAAAAGAGGAGCGACCCAGGGATGTGTGTGCTTTGGGGACATTTAACAGAATGTAACTGGCAGAACGGGTGTTGTAAGTGGAGGATGAGGGCTGCAGTAGATATCTCAGATAGGGGGGAGTGAGGGTTTTATAAATAAGCATCAACCAGTGTGTCTTGCAACGGGTGTACAGAGATGACCAGTTTACAGAGGAGTATAGAGTGCAGTGATGTCTCCTATAAGGAGCATTGGTGGAACCTCTGATGGCCGAATGGTAAAGAACATCTAGCCGCACGAGAGCACCCTTACCTGCCGATCTATAAATTATGTCTCCGTAATCTAGCATGGGTAGGATGGTCATCTGAATCAGCGTTAGTTTGGCAGCTAGGGTGAAAGAGGAGTGATTACAATAGAGGAAACCAAGTCTCGATTTAACTTTATAGCCTGCAGCTTTGATGTGTGCTGAGAGACAGGTCTAATCTGAGGCAGACTGAAATGGCAGGTCTAATCTGAAACAGACTGATAAAACAGGTCTAATCTGAAGCAGACTGATATGGCAGGTATAATCTGAAGCAGACTGATATGTAAAATCTAACCTGAAACAGATTGATATGACAGGTCTAAAGCAGACTGATATGGCAGGTCTAATCTGAAGCAGACTGATATGGCAGGTCTAACCTGAAGCAGACTGATATGACAGGTCTAATTTCAAACAGACTGAAATGGCAGGTCTAATCTGAAACGGACTGATATGGGAGGTCTAATCTGAAGCAGACTGATATGGCAGGTCTAACCTGAAACGGACTGATTTGACAGGTCTAATTTCAAACAGACTGAAATGGCAGGTCTAATCTGAAACGGACTGATATGGGAGGTCTAATCTGATTCAGACTGATATGTCCAGTCTAACCTGAAACAGACAGATATGGCAGGTCTAATCTGAAGCAGACTGATATGGCAGCCTATTCATTATATAATTATATAGCGCACTACGTTTGACCAGAACCCTACGGCGCACTAAATACGGAATATGGTTCCATTTGAGAGGCAGACTTGGTCTGTGTTTGAGGAGTGAGGCGAGGGGAGCGGATGGTTGAAACTGGGAAGAGCATCTAGTGCCAGACATGTAGCCCAAGCCACGATGCCTTAAACAGAAATGTAATTCTGTCTGAGCATGTCAATGCCAAGGGTTATATACAGCGATGGGATGACCACGCCAGATATAAATATCATGATTGGGTTTCATAGGATCTGCAGGGGTGGCCTAGTGGTTAGAGTGTAGAGGCGGCAGGTAGCATAGTGGTTAGAGTGTAGAGGCGGAAGGTAGCCTAGTGGTTGGAGTGTAGAGGAGGCAGGTAGCTTAGTGGTTAGAGTGTAGAGGAGGCAGGTAGTCTAGTGGTTAGAGTGTAGAGGCGGCAGGTAGCCTAGTGGTTGGAGTGTAGAGGAGGCAGGTAGCTTAGTGGTTAGAGTGTAGAGGAGGCAGGTAGCTTAGTGGTTAGAGTGTAGAGGCGGCAGGTAGACTAGTGGGTAGAGTGTAGAGGCGGAGGTAGCCTAGTGGTTAGAGTGTAGAGGCGGCAGGTAGCCTAGTGGTTAGAGTGTAGAGGAGGCAGGTAGCTTAGTGGTTAGAGTGTAGAGGCGGCAGGTAGACTAGTGGGTAGAGTGTAGAGGCGGCAGGTAGCCTAGTGGTTAGAGTGTAGAGGCGGCAGGTAGCCTAGTGGTTAGAGCGTTGGACTTGTAACCAAAAGGTTGCAAGATCAAATGCCTGAACTGACAAGCTAAAAATATGTCATTCTGCCCCTGACCAAGGCAGTTAACACACTGTTCCTTGGTAGGCCGTCATTGTAAATAAGAATTGGTTCTTAACTGGCTTGCCTGGTTAAATAAAGGTAAAAAAACAAAATAAATCCAGTGAGAGACTCTGGATTCTGAAATACTATGGTCTGTGTCAATGTGATATTATTAGGAATTCAGAGGTGCCACAGTGTGGCAATTCATGCCCTCGTTGGAATGGAGGAAATAATGTCCCTTAATAAACAATATCAGGAGTTTTATATTAAGTATTTAAGTATACTTTTTCCAGTTATACAGTGTATTTGATGAGGCCGTCCTTCTTGGGTTCCTCTGGCTGTTTCACCTTGCCCTGCTTCACCTTGCTCTGTTTCACATTGCTCTGTTTCACCTTACTCTGTTCCACCTTACTCTGTTTCACCTTACTCTGTTTCACCTTGCTCTGTTTCACCTTGGTCTTGAGCTGACATCATTTGGTATTATGTTTAGCTGGCCTAGGCCTTGTAAAGACAGGGTCAAATTCAAGTCCTCATAAACATCAAATGGCCGAGCAGGAGGAAGTCCACTTCTCAATGTAAATAAAATGGTCAGATAATGACGAGAGAAGATCACGTGGGATCAAGTCAATGGGCATTTGAACAGTCAATCATTACTATTAGAGTGGAGGGTAGGTGGGTGGTGACTGTAATAGAGTGCAAATCAACTTGGCCCAGTTATTGTGAAAGTGCTCATGAGACAGTCTGGGTTCATAGAGTGTCGGTGAGTTGGTCCCAAGCAGGTCACTGAAAATGATCCCAAATGGGCTACTGTTGACCACAGGTGGGGAATGTGAGGTAAGCAGGTGGGAGGAGCTATAGGAGAACGGGTTCATTGTAATGGCTGGAATAGAATCAATGGAACGGAGTCAAACACGTGGTTCTCATATGTTTGATGCGTTTGACTCAGTTCCATTGATTCCATTCCAGACATTACAATGAACCCATCCTCCTATAGCTCCTCCCACCATGCCGCCACTGGGGTGTGGACTTACTTAAATAAAGCCATTGGCATCACCCTAGACAATGAACAGTGATGGGTCTATCTACAAGTCAGTAGAAGGGAAATGGGCATACCAGTCGCTGGCGAACCAGCACTTTTATGTATTGAAACTCAAGCGATTGAGCTTTTGATTGAGGAAGGTTATAGCTACCATGGATACTCAAACACACCACGCACACACACACACACACACACACACACATGCAAACACACACCACACACACACACACATGGTATTACATCATATTGTTTTATATAATCAACTTGCCTTGTGTTAAATGTGCTATAGGTGAAACATTAGGTCTTAGACAGAGAGGAGAAAAACCCTTCCCACAGATTAATGTACCACCCTAATGTACCATCCTAATGTACCATCCAATGTACCATACTAATGTAACATCCTACTGTACCGTCATAATGTACCATACTAATGTACCATCCTAATGTACCATCATAATGTACCATACTAATGTACCATCCCAATGTACCATACTAATGCACCATCCTAATGTAACATCCTAATGTGCCGCCATAATGTACCATACTAATGTACCATCCTAATGTACCGTCCTAATGTGCCAGCCGAATGTACCATCCTAATGTACCATCATAATGTACCATCCTAATGTACCATCATAATGTACCATCCTAATGTACCATCCTAATGTATCATTATTAACATCCCAGCTGATGAGTCTGCTTTCAGTCTGTCTCATTGTTTATGTGAAGAGCTTCCTCACCAAACAGAATAGGATCCAGCATTGTTTGGATAATTTTCCTGCTAGAGCAAACTGGCTCAAATGAAGATACTACATCTACCTAAACATGGATGTCTAGACTATAACACTGGGCTTATGTACATTCTGGAGGTGGTATCTACCTAAACATGGATGTGTAGACTATAACACTGGGTTTATGTACATTCTGGAGGTGGTATCTACTGGACGTTCAATCAAACTGATAGTGTATGAGTGAGATGTTTGCATACTCTGGAACAATTTTGATGCATATTTGTTGAGGGGCAGCCCCTGACAACCCTATAACGATCGTGATTTATATTTGGTACTGTGATCATGTATGACTGAAGAAGAGCAGGATAATGTTGATATTGATAATGTGCGGTAAGTCAAAACTCCACCTCCAGTACTTTACAACTGGCTGCTCTAACTTTCATGTTAATTCAGCTTACAGCCATTAAGGAAGCTGGTTGTGGGAGCTGGTTATTGGAGCTGGTTATGGGGGCTGGTTATGGGAGCTGGTTGTGGGAGCTGGTTATGGGAGCTGGTTATGAGAGCTGGTTGTGGGAGCTGGTTATGGGAGCTGGTTGTGGGAGCTGGTTATGGGAGCTGGCTATGGGAGCTGGTTATGAGAGCTGGTTGTGGAAGCTAGTTATGGGAGCTGGTTATGGGAGCTGGTTGTGGGAGCTGGTTGTGGGAGTTGGTTATGGGAGCTGGTTGTGGGAGCTGGTTGTGTGAGCTGGTTATGGGAGCTGGTTGGGGGCTGGTTATGGGAGCTGGTTATGGGAGCTCGTTGTGGGAGCTGGTTGTGTGAGCTGGTTATGGGAGCTGGTTGGGGGCTGGTTATGGGAGCTGGTTATGGGAGCTCGTTGTGGGAGCTGGTTATGGGAGCTGGTTGTGGGAGCTGGTTATGGGAGCTGGTTGTGGGAGCTGGTTGTGGGAACTGGTTATGGGAGCTGGATATGGGAGCTGGTTATGAGAGCTGGTTACGGGAGCTGGTTAGAGGAGATAGTTATGGGAGCTGGTTATGAGAGCTGTTTACGGGAGCTGGGTAGAGGAGCTGGTTATGAGAGCTGGTTACGGGAGCTGGTTAGAGGAGATAGTTATGGGAGCTGGTTAGAGGAGATAGTTATGGAAGCTGGTCACAGAGTAGGCTGGAGAGACAGAGGAGCTGTTTTCTAGCCCGACTTTCGTCTGTGCAGTGCGTTGGTAGACGACTAGGGCAACTTTCAACTTTACCATATTCTATGGCTTGCTGGTTGGCCTTTTCCAAGTTTAGAATGTAAACACATCATTGAGATGAAGCTACAATAAAGTGCTCCGATTTTCAAGAGGTCGAGATTTAAGATTTTCAAGAGGCCAAGATTTAAGATGTTCAAGGGAATCAAATAGGTTACATTTCAAAATTGCAATACAATAATCTAATTTCACCTCATTGAGTGTGAAACCGCGTAGGAAGCTGCTCTGGAAGACATAGATGTTACGGTACACATTTGACTGCACTGGATGTGTTTAGGTGGTAACAAGAAAACCAAGGGCTGGGTTTCACTCTGGACTCATGACTTGGTTGTCAACATTATCACTCTTCTTCTTCTTCTTCTTTTCCTTATGGTGGTTAAACAACCGTGAAGAGGAAACGCTGATATTCCCCCCAGCCTAGGCAGGGCTTCCCTTCTTGCAGCTAGCTAGGTAGCGCACAAAATGCTCTGCAGATGAAAACACATCCTGGGGGCTGGGAGTAGTCCCTTCTCTTTTATGTATGCATAAGTGTGTAATGTTTGGGATAGTGTTAAACCATTAGGGTATACTTACTGACATGTCTTATTTGTTGTAAACCACAAGATCCCCTTCATTTTTAGGATGTGGTAAACAATTAATCACTTGATTGGGAAGGAATTTACACACAGAACATTGTAATTGGTTTTTTGGTCACCTCAGGATAGCCAGCTGGGATATCATTTTTGTTGTTGTTTCATTTAAGTGCATATGGGAACACCCATTGCTTTCAGCCCAATCCAAACTATTTTTATAAAGTTAGCAAGTAAGCATTTCTTCAGGGAAAACATAATGTATATGCTTCAGCACACTTCAGCTGCAGTACTGATAATCTTGTTTTGTCTTCAGTTCTCTCTGCCCTATATTCTCACTTGCAGATGTTTTTGATGTTTGTTTTCTTTACCTCACCCAATCCACTGCTTAAAGCCATACTGCCCTTTCTTAACACCCTATTATCTCTGTCTTATGCTGGGTCCCTCCCAGGGAGACGAGAGGACCACATGGAACCATAGAACCATATATCTGGACCACAACAGGGTCTCTTCCTACACTTGGCAGGGGCCACGGCAGGGAATTGGCGTATGTCTCCTGGGTGGTGTTGGGCGACGTAACTTATCTTAAAATGAAATGTTCCTGAAACCCCTCTCTAACCTTCCCTGTAAGAATATACACAGACTGGACCCTGAATGGTCTCCCTTTTTGACGCCTTCTCCTCCTCCATCCTCTGTGCAGATATTAGATATCTATGCTACACCAGGGATCTCAACAAGCTCACACAGAGAAAAATACCCGGGTGTCAGAAGAACCGTGACCCTGCAACGTTGTGTAAGCATACCAAATATCTCACCATGCCATGAGAATGTGATGGCATCATTAAAAATATGACCATTCAACTCACTAAACGATTCCACACACCGGTCTCCAGCTTGAAATGTGAGAGTCTCTTACCATCCTTCTCCTGCCAGCTGAAAGTAAATTACCCTACCATCTGTCTCCTGCCAGCTGAAAGTAAATCACCCTACCATATATCTCCTGCCAGCTGAACGTAAATTACCCTACCATCTATATCCTGCCAGCTGAACGTAAATTACCCTACCATCTATATCCTGCCAGCTGAACGTAAATTACCCTACCATCTATCTCCTTCCAGCTGAACGTAAAGAACAGTGTCTGGAGCTGTCTTCACCTGGAATGTAAGACAAGAAGGCTGAGTGTTAAAATCACAATCAGTCACAACCCTCGTTAGACCAGTAACCGAAAGGTTGCTGGATCGAATCCCCGAGCTGACAAAGTAAAAATATGTTGTTCTGCCTCTGAGCAAGACAGTTAACCCACTGTTCCCCAGCCACTGTAAGATGTGGATGTCGATTAAGGCTGCCCCCTGCACCTCTCTGATTCAAAAGGGTTGGGTCAAATGCAGAAGACACATTTCAGGTGAAGGCATTCCGTTGTACAACTGACTAGGTATCCCCCCTTTCCCCTCTGATGAATCTACCTCCATTGTATTGGACTGAGAGTGAGTTACCAGGAGACTCACCATAGGAGGGAACTACTGAGTAAATGGGAGAGGAACATGCATGGAAGTACTACAGTAGGCAGGCAGTTGAAACGATTTCAGAGTGATGCCGTATTTACAGTTTACATACAGTAGTTTTGAAGGGTCAGATTGTTACAGAGGAGAAAATATCATTTAGGGTTCACCTACTCCTCTTCTATTATTTAGAACTGACGGCTCTGATCAGAAGTTTCTCTCTGACACTAATTGCTGATTACAGATCAGGGGGTTAGTAAGAGGGTGCCTCGGAGTGCAACCAGCCATTATCTGACTGGCAGAGAAACTGGCAGGACTGTGGCTCTGAACGGAAGGCAAGTGACACACTGTTCACCGCAGCAGAAGAGGGCATTTGATGGCAATTAAAAACAAACAAGACTGGGGCATATCTACACTGTGACACACACATGTCCTAAATGTCACAAAATAGATTATATTCGCACGGGCTATTCTAACACTGTCTACATGTCAAGACGACATTCATTAATGTCGCTTAAAAACGGTGGAGATCTAGTCACCTGCTAGTCAAGTGAAAAAGACAGGCTGGAACTTGGGTCTTATCTAACCATACACCTGCAGGAACAAAGCTTGTCTTGTTTTTGTAAATAATAATTTTCTCCATTATTTCTGCCCTTGTGCTTTTTTGGCAGAACACTCACAAACTAAATGAAAGGTGAACGTGAGCCCTGGGGCTGAAGGAGATGAAAGCCCAGACGTGGCAGAGCAGGTCTGGGCAACGCAGTAACAGGAAGTAGTGAACCAACCAACCTGCAGTGGAAGCTCTGACCTTTAACCTCTACATGTTTCACCTTATGGGCTGAGGGGTCAAAGGTCATAGCAGCAGCTGCACACCAATGGAAATGCAGTTGCAGGATGATGTCCCTACTCCGGTTGAACTAGTCCCTGCAACATAGAGGTAGTTATAACAACCAATTTAGGAGAGCACAGATAATCCACCAAGGGATTGCTCATTTTTAAAACCTTGGTTGCAATATAATTAAACAGTCTCCATATGCAGTGGTTCTTCCTTTAAACGTTACGGGCTTAAGCCACGGCCCTTTTTAGTAGACGGTGGCATTCTGTCATTCCACCACACTATCACAAGGGGGAGTTAGAATGCTGATCTATCAGTAGTCTAACCTGTGGCAATTAATGGAGGCGTTTTCAGAGTCTCTCTTCTCTGGCAATAGAGTCCTGCATCAGTCAACAACAACAAAAACGGTTGGTGGTGCTGGAGTTAAGAGAGAATTTGGGTAAATACAATGGGGGAATTTCACTTGACATGTGGACTGATGATTTTCAGAAAAATAGGCACAGTGGGCTTTTGGTTTCTCTCCCTCTAAAAACATAAATAATTTCAAAATAACAAACTGGCTTTTTTTTTTTTTTACAAATTAGTGAGAACATCTCACCCCATGTTCAAGAATGGCCTTTTTACTCATCTCATATGTAAAATTGGCATTGTTTATAGTGGCTGGTGATACATGAATTACATAAAGATGGCAAGATGCAGTAGATGGTATAGAGTACAGTATATACATATGAGATGAGTAATGTAGGGTATGTAAACATTATATTAAGTGGCATTGTTTATAGTGGCTAGTGATACATTTTTTACATCAATTTTCCGTTATTAAAGTGGCTGGAGTTGAGTCAGTATGTCGGCAGCTGCCATTTAATGTTAGTGGTGGCAAATTGAGTGACTGCTGAGGCACAACCACATTTTTATAAATTACAACTTGTGTATTCTGTTATTCTAACTCTCAACAATAAGCTGAGACCCCGATTGAGGTACCCGCCCAAACCACCCCTCCTCTAAGTGTTTAGTACCCAGGAGACATCCACTTTAGCTTATGTCCAGGGCCAGCTCCTTCTTGAACTGTTTGTTTGGCCAGTCCAAGTAGATTAGTATGCATTCAAAGTGGTGACCTAAAATAAATATATACAAGAAGGACACTACAAAAAGGCCTCAACTAAAGAAGTTAAGTAACACAAGACACCCAACACTGGCATGCCGTGAGGCCTCGTCACAGATCACTGATCATCCTGACGGCCAACATGTTGATGACCCAGTAGGTGCTGCCACCTGGTGATGGAGTTTGGAAGTGTAGTATGCTGTCCCATCTACAGTATGTGCCTCACAGTAAACTACCCTCATGTCATCATATTGGGATCCCCATTAGCCGACGCTAATCATAACACTGCCTATTGCTGTGTGGAAAATGGAGTGTTACAAACAACAAAATCAAATCAAATCAAATTTATTTATATAGCCCTTCGTACATCAGCTGATATCTCAAAGTGCTGTACAGAAACCCAGCCTAAAACCCCAAACAGCAAGGAATGCAGGTGTAGAAGCACGGTGGCTAGGAAAAACTCCCTAGAAAGGCCAAAACCTAGGAAGAAACCTAGAGAGGAACCAGGCTATGTGGGGTGGCCAGTCCTCTTCTGGCTGTGCCGGGTGGAGATTATAACAAAACATGGTCAAGATGTTCAAATGTTCATAGATGACCAGCATGGTCGAATAATAATAAGGCAGAATAGTTGAAACTGGAGCAGCAGCACAGTCAGGTGGACTGGGGACAGCAAGGAGTCATCATGTCAGGTATTCCTGGGGCATGGTCCTAGGGCTCAGGTCAGTTGAATCTGGAGCAGCAGCACAGCCAGGTGGACTGGGGACAGCAAGGAGTCATCATGTCAGGTAGTCCTGGGGCATGGTCCTAGGGCTCAGGTCCTCCGAGAGAGAGAAAGAGAGAAGGAGAGAATTAGAGAACGCACACTTAGATTCACACAGGACACCGAATAGGACAGGAGAAGTACTCCAGATATAACAAACTGACCCTAGCCCCCCGACACATAAACTACTGCAGCATAAATACTGGAGGCTGAGACAGGAGGGGTCAGGAGACACTGTGGCCCACTCCGAGGACACCCCCGGACAGGGCCAAACAGGAAGGATATAACCCTGAACAACATTCTCTGTGTGACACGTTCAGAGTTATGTTACTACTATTCTCTGTGTGACACGTTCAGAGTTATGTTACTACTATTCTCTGTGTGACACGTTCAGAGTTATGCTACTACTATTCTCTGTGTGACACGTTCAGAGTTATGTTACTACTATTCTCTGTGTGACACGTTCAGAGTTATGTTACTACTATTCTCTGTGTGACACGTTCAGAGTTATGGTACTACTATTCTCTGTGGTTTCCATGTTTTCCAGACATCATCAATACTGAAAATGTAGCTTTGCTAAACTAAGACATATTTTGCATGTTGGTTAAATTTGTGTCTTGACTCCTCCTTGCCAAGGACAGAGACAGGTGTATACTACATCACTCCACATTGCCTATCCACCACGAGGGAAGATGTAGCAGCTCTAGGCAAACAACCATCTCCTTTGAAAGTGGCCAGGGTGGAACAGGGTGGGCCAGGGTGGAACAGGGTGGGCCAGGGTGGAACAGGGTGGGCCAGGGTGGAACAGGATGGAACAGGGTGGGCCAGGGTGGAACAGGGTGGGCCAGGGTGGGACAGGGTGGAACAGGGTGGGCCAGGGTGGAACAGGGTGGGCCAGGGTGGAACAGGGTGGGCCAGGGTGGGCCAGGGTGGAACAGGGTGGGCCAGGGTGGAACAGGGTGGGCCAGGGTGGGACAGGGTGGAACAGGGGGGGGGGGGGGGGGCAGGGTGGAACAGGGTGGGCCAGGGTGGAACAGGGGGGGCCAGGGTGGAACAGGGTGGAACAAGGTGGAACATGAGTTTGAGCACCAGGTTAAACATCACAAAATTACTCATTTTAATCACCTTGGTAATGTTACCTGTCAAATTTAAACATGTTGGACAATTGATGAGCTGTTGGATATGAGTCTTCTTCTCAGATATTGAAAACAGCTCCAGATAACTAAGAAATATATTTTTCTTGAGATCAGCCTACCTTTGATATGCCTTGGAGGATACTTGCTATATATTTGGCATATAGGTTACTGTACATGAATATCCTGTTCTGCTATTGGCTCTTGGTCCTAGACATACAATTCAGGGCTTTTCCAGGTACATACTCAATGACACTTAACAATAATGGCCATTTGAGAAAACCCCAATATCATAACTATATTTACAGGTAGATAGATACAACTACAGCAGTGTGCTTATTGTAATTGATACATCCTCTTTCTCAGGCGGTTCACCGGTGCTAGAGAAATCTGTTTAACAGTGCATTACAGCAACCTTTAAGTAAATGTCTCTCCTACCCTTTCATCATGCATCTGTGGCTGCTGGAGAATCTAGGTGAGCAGGGTAGAGACTTCACTGTAGCCCGTGTAACAGGAGCAGCCTTCCTTTCATCATGCATCTGTGGCTGCTGGAGAGTCTAGGTGAGCAGGGTAGAGACTTCACTGTAGCTTGTGTTACAGGAGCAGCCTTCCTTTCATCGTGCATCTGTGGCTGCTGGAGAATCTAGGTGAGCAGGGTAGAGACTTCACTGTAGCCCGTGTAACAGGAGCAGCCTTCCTTTCATCATGCATCTGTGGCTGCTGGAGAATCTAGGTGAGCAGGGTAGAGACTTCACTGTAGCTTGTGTTACAGGAGCAGCCTTCCTTTCATTGTGCATCTGTGGCTGCTGGAGAATCTAGGTGAGCAGGGTAGAGACTTCACTGTAGCCCGTGTAACAGGAGCAGCCTTCCTTTCATCATGCATCTGTGGCTGCTGGAGAATCTAGGTGAGCAGGGTAGAGACTTCACTGTAGCCCGTGTAACATGACCATTGTTGGAAGACAAAAAACTGATTCCGTGTTTGTGAAGTGAAGAACTTTGGTGGTGATGGTAGTGATGCTATCTTGTTGTAAAGGGTGTTATTTCCTATGACTTTTTCATACATTTGAACTTTAACTTTAGCTTCAATGTCATCACAAATATGAACTATTTGAGGGATATTTTCTAAATTGTCTCTATCCGAGACGAACGCTCAAGTCTGACACAGGAAAAAGAGAGACAGTTTGGCCTGGAATGAATGAGAGACTGAAGTCCTGCATTTTGCTTGGTCAGATTTCAACCTATAATCACTTTCATTTAATTTGTTCATAAACATTAGGGACCTGGTTATTGTCTTGATAATGTTGACCTCTACTGGTGAAAGGGAAGCTATACACTCTAGCAAAGATTGTCTGTTATATTGACAAGATAGTTAAATGACCACTATAACAATGGAAATGTTAAAAAGATGGAAGACAGGCAGGTGTAGGCAAGATGAGGTGGGACTATTCTAGCCAATGAGAGGTCAGATATGCATGTGAACAACAGGCCATAAAGATGGATCGAGGGTTTATCTTTGTACATGTGTCATTAAAGTGTCTGTGACAGCATGGGCTGCCCCATTGAGGCTATCTCCATTTTAAACTAGTCCATTGTCTTATTTTTCATTGGCTTATTGCTCCCAACTCATAGGAATCCCAACCCAGTTGACTGGTGGAAGCCCGCAGTGGCAAAGTCCATGCTAAAACGGGTTATATCAATGATGAGTCCTCTTCCTTCTCTATGAGAACAGGCACAAATGTGATATAACGTTTTTTAAAGTTGCTGAAGTGCCACGTGTGTCTACTTATATGAGTGCATTCATAACAAACTAACCATTAGGAAACTTCTATTTGATCAAATAAACCTGCCATAGCAAAGCAAATTACTCACTTCCTCTCTGACTCTAGTAAATAACCATGGACATCATGATGAACCACGTTGTAAACATCCAATAACTGATTATTTGGGGCGGAAGTGGTTCCCATGCGCAAAACTGAACTACAGATTAGCCATCATGTATGTGATCGATAACAGTTATTTCTAGGGATGGGAAACCGAGGCTTTCTGAAGGCTGTGTGCTTTTCACCAAATTGTGCCTGAAAAACAGTTCCCTACTTGGAGATTCATAATCTGGTCATAATGCACATTAGTGACATCTGCTGGTCAGCAAATAAATAACAGCGTGTTTATATATATTTTTTCTGCATTGTTTCCATTATAACTCTGTGGCGCAGCAGTAAATTGTTGGCTTTAGTAGCCTAAATTCAAGTTGAATACCAGGTTGGCATTTTGCTTAAATAGTTAAAAAACAGAATCTCTGGCATTAATTAGGATGCTTAAAACAGAAGCATATACTATACTTAATAAAACTAATTGTTTGAACAACAGTGCAGAAAGAACAATTTCCCAAAATAGTGTGCTTTCAACAGGATTGAACCTCATGACTCTGAATGTTCCATAGTCCCCGCGCTCTCGGTAGTTTAGCAGGTTGCTACCGGTCCTGCAAAAATGTAGGTACAAAATCCTAACTGTATTTGTAAGTACGGTGTCCAGTAGAGGTCAGTGTTTGAAAGCAGCTTGCTCAAAAAAATGACGCATCGGAACCACGGCAAAATCAGTGGGATCTCACATTCTGCAACACACGGTTTGAAAAAGCATGAATCGGCACACTGCTTCCTAGATAGCTGCTTAGCAATTTCGTCGCATGCCTCGGAGCTACGGCATTAAACGTAACCACTAGTTCATTCACATTATGTAAATATTTCATAACAGTTAACTACTCCATTATTAATTTGATGTTTTGTAATGAAAGACATTGAATGGTGGATAATGTGAATTAAACACTAGTTACAAACGTTAGCTCATTAGCTTTCTAGCTAGCCTATTGCTCAATATCGCTGGTCAACACATATTCTAAAACAGCTAGAAAATCAGCTAGCTAGCTAACGTTAGTTGAACTCACTCTTGATTTGGCTTCCCCCTTAATTGTCGTCTCTTCTTCATCCGTACTGATCTGAAAACACAAGGAAGATAAACCCAAGATCCTTAATAACATGAGTGATAATAGTAAAGGAAAGAAAGGAGTGGAGGCTACGGTATCTTATGTGCATCCTTGCCAGGTCATGCCATGGATCATATCACTGATTCAATAGCTCAATAGCTAGTTCAATAGCTCCTCAACAGTAACAGTCCTAAATCTCATAGCTAGTAGCTGGCTATCTTCTTCTAACCCCTAGTTAATGCTACCAGGTTGGTCAAGATATTTGTATTCTACCTCTGACAGAGCTATGACAGATGAGGATCTGGTCCAGTCAAGGAGGAGAAGAACTCTGATCATCCAACCACCTCCCTGCTGAGCTGTCCAGGGATGAGAAGGAGGCTCTACTGAAGTACTTTGGTGTCGGGGCAGTCAGAGTTCTCTGATAAGAGAGCACTCGTAGGTCAGGCCATGTAGCCCACTACCGTGTCTTCAGTCTTAGGTTGCTATCGTCTTACAGTACATTTTGCACAATAAACATAACACCAATAAACAGAAAAACATCAACACACTGTCCAATAACACATTTTTACGACAATTGTACATTAAGCAAATGAAATCATCATGTCTCCAGAGGCCTTTGCAATGTTCTGGAGTAAAACACATTATAGTGATATGAAACAGTAAAACCGGTATTCTCCCCCCTTGTCCTGCCGGCTCTGAGCTTCACCAGCTACAGATCCTCAGTCATACCCTGGTGGTGGAGTTTGCCAAAGAGCAGGAACATGTGACAGTGCTGAAAGACAGACCTGTGTCAGACAGGTCATTTACCTCAACTGGGTTAGAGAGTCAAATTATGTACAGCAACGTATCTATACAATGCTTGTCTAGTCTGTATTAAACCTTTTAATGTGTTTCAGATGGCAGGGAGAAGAAGAAGACAGCCGAGTGTACCCCTGATAGAGACTGGCACTGCACCCAAACTCCAGTAAGGGTGTGTGTTTGTGTGTATGCGCGTTTGCGAGCCTGCTGCCTGGGAGAGACTGACTGATGATGAACACCAAACCTTGCCCGTACCAACTCGCTCTGAGGGCCCTCTGTTGTCACGTGTTGCTGACGAAACTAGGAGGGGGACTTCCAGAGAGAGGTGATGACTAGGAGGGGGGACTTTCAGAGTGGTGATAACTAGGAGGGGGACTTCCAGAGTGGTGATAACTAGGAGGAGCCCTCTAGAATTCCAGAGAGTAGGATCAGTAAACCCATCAACTTCGGGACACACTCCTGACTTGAATAATGCAATTCACGTTCTACCTTTAAATAATAAAACAAACATGAAATTCTAATGAACAAATCCCACTGTTGTTTTACAAGATATAAACCTCAGTAACAGTTAAACATTTAATTTGTGAAGTATTTAATCTGTTACGTGTGTCAAGTCCGGAAAACACACATAAACAAATGCATGTGACATATAATTATGAATGCCTCTCCATTCGATTGTCTGAAATTGCGCAAACATATCGCAGTGCCGTGTCGGGTTATCACTTCACTATGAAGCCTGCAGCCTTGCTGGCTCGGTCAAAGTGGATATCTGAGGGTCTAATTAGCCCCTACACCTGCGATAGTTTTTACTCCCACAGCTTTGGGACACTTGTGCAAATGGAAGGGGAATTGGGATTCAGCCTGAGACTCAGCTGGAGCTCCAAAGAGGAGCTGTCACTAGCATGGTGTCCAATTATAACCCCAGGTCTCAGGTCTGCGACTGAGCGCATCTGGTAGTGACAGGTTTCAGGTATGTGGCTGAGCACATCCAGCAGTGACAGGTCTCAAGTCTGTGGCTTGGTGCTGGGCAGCGACATTAAGAGGGATAGGCCGTTGGTGGCACCAGGTGGCCTTCCATGAAGACACTCAGGGCTGAGTTGTCATGTCGCTAAGAGAAGTCCCCTATCCTACCCATCACACACTAATGTTACAACAATATAAGTTAATTTGTCTGTCAATTGTTTCAAAAGAGGGAATGTGCATTATTGTTGTTGGATGGCGTGCATGTGTACACTAATTGTTGACAATTATGTGGCTTTGAAGCCCCAGTAAGGCAACAGCAAGACTAAATGCCCCCAGTAATCCTACAGCAAGACTGAATGCCCCAGTAATCCTACAGCAAGACTAAATGCCCCAGTAGTCCTACAACAAGACTAAATGCCCCCAGTAATCCTACAACAAGACTAAATGCCCCCAGTAATCCTACAACAAGACTAAATGCCCCCAGTAATCCTACAAGACTAAATGCCCCCAGTAATCCTACAGCAAGACTAAATGCCCCAGTAGTCCTACAACGCGACTAAATGCCCCCAGTAATCCTACAACAAGACTAAATGCCCCCAGTAATCCTACAACAAGACTAAATGCCCCAGTAATCCTACAGCAAGACTAAATTCCCCCAGTAATCCTACAGCAAGACTGAATGCCCCCAGTAATCCTACAACAAGACTAAAGGCCCCAGTAATCCTATAACAAGACTAAATCAAATGAATTCAAGTGTATTTATATAGCCCTTCGTACATCAGCTAATATCTCAAAGTGCTGTACAGAAACCCAGCCTAAACCCCCAAACATCAAGCAATGCAGGTGTAGAAGCACGGTGGCTTGGAAAAACTCCCTAGAAAGGCCAACACCTAGGAAGAAACCTAGAGAGGAACCAGGCTATGAGGGGTGGCCAGTTCTCTTCTGGCTGTTCCGGGTGGAGATTATAACAAAACATGGCCAAGATGTTCAAATGTTCATAAATGAACATCATGGTCAAATAATAATAATCACAGTAGTAGTTGAGGGTGCAACAAGTCAGCACCTCAGGGTAAATGTCAGTTGGCTTTTCATATCCGATCTTTGAGAGTATCTCTACCGCTCCTGCTGTCTCTAGAAAGTTGAAAACAGCAGGTCTGGGGCAGGTAGCACGTCCAGTGAACAGGTCAGGGTTCCATAGCCGGAGGCAGAACAGTTGAAACTAAAGGCCCCTACAATCCTACAGCAAGACTAAAGGCCCTAGTAATCCTACAGCAAGACTAAAGACCCTAGTAATCCTACAGCAAGACTAAAGGCCCTAGTAATCCTACAGCGAGACTAAAGGCCCTAGTAATCCTACAGCAAGACTAAAGGCCCTAGTAATCCTACAGCAAGACTAAAGGCCCTAGTAATCCTACAGCAAGACTAAAGGCCCTAGTAATCCTACAGCAAGACTAAAGGCCCTAGGAATCCCACAGCAAGACTAAAGACCCTAGTAATCCTACAGCAAGACTAAAGGCCCTTACCATCCTACAGCAAGACTAAAGGCCCTAGTAATCCTACAGCAAGACTAAAGGCCCTAGTAATCCTACAGCAAGACTAAAGGCCCTAGTCATCCTACAGCAAGACTAAAGGCCCTAGTAATCCTACAGCAAGACTAAAGGCCCCTACCATCCTACAGCAAAACTAAAGGCCCTAGTAATCCTACAGCGAGGCTCTTCACGGTTGAATCCTGGTTTCAACTGTACTGGGCAAATGGCATCTTTTGGACGAGTGGTTTGCTGATGTCAAGGTTGTGAATAGACTAGTACCCCAATGTGGTGGTGGGGTTATGGTATGGGCATGCATAAGCTATGGACAATCTAACACAATTGCATTTTATCGATGGCAATTTGAATGCAAAAGAGATACCATGACAAAATCCTGAGGCCCAATGTATTGTCATTCATCTGCCGCCATCACCTCATGTTTCAGCATGATAATGCACGGCCCAATGTCACAAGGATCTGTACACAATTCCTGCAATCTGAAAATGTCCCAATTATTCTATGGCCTGCATACTCACAAGAAATGTCACCTATTGAGGATGTTTGGGAAACTCTGGATCGCATCCCTCCAATATCCAGCAACTTCGCACATCCATTGAAGAGCAGGACAACATTCCACAAGCCACAATCAACAGCCTGATCAACTCTATGTGAAGGAGATGTGTCCCACTGTATGAGGCAACTGGTGGTCACACCAGATAGCGACTGGTTTTTCTGACCCACGGCCCTACATCTGTGGCCAACAGATGCTTATCTGTATTCCCGGTCATGTGAAATCCGTAGATTAGGGCCTAATGAATGTATTTAAATGGTCTGATTTCCTGATATGAACTGTAACTCGGTAAAATCTTTGAAATCGTTGCGTGTTGTGGTAATATTTTTACTCGGCAGCATTATTATTTTGACTTATTTTGTTTCTGGTATTATTTTTGCGGGTCGGTGGAACGTTCTTAGGTAGCGCCTGACATTTGTTATGTACCGAATAATCTCTTTCGTTTATTTTTCCCTTCCCTGAAGGTTTTTGAAACCAATCCCAGCCTGAAATATTTATATCCAGTTCCTTCCAACGGCATCCTGACAAACATAACACATGCCCTACTGAGCGTGCCAAAGTTTTACGTTCAGGTGAGTACACCCTGCAAAGTGATATTTCCTTTTGTGTTGGTTTATTAATGAGGAAATATTTCATGCTGGGATATGTATTTATGCATATATATATATATATATATATATATATTATTCCTCATGTGAATCTGTGATTTATTTATTCCACAGTTAGATTTCTTTCTTTGACATTAGAGAAAAACACATCTTTTAAAATGTTAAAACGTTATTATCAGAGGGCCTCATTACAGGCTCTCACCAATAGTGCAAAAAAAGGTATTAGGTGAACAATAGGTAATGGCAAATGGACTTACAGCACGACCCTAGTGGTTTTCTGAACCAGATCCAACATGACTCCCTTCAAAAGATCAAAACGAAAACATTTGCCTTCGAAATTACAATTTAGAGGCCGGGAATAATAATAAGACTAAGTGTTATGGGTTTAACATTTCCCTCCATGCTGTTGGGCTGCCATTACTATCTGGGAACTATTTACAGCTGCAGTACACGAGACTGGCCTCTTGGTGGCGCTAGTGTGGTCTGGAAGAGCATGCCGTTGCCATAACCACACAGGCACTGTCCTCACTCAATAGTTCACCCACCCACCGTAGTTCTATTCTTAAATGCTGCAGACATGATATGCTTTTCTTGCAATCTGTGCTGCACGTGTGTGTGTGTGTGTGTGTGTGTGTGTGTGTGTGTGTGTATATATTGATAGATGCTGCCACAGCAGGTAAGTTTGTGATGTTGGCACATGCGCAATCACGCCGATCTGGCCATACATTTGATTACATTGATATTGATTTCAGAGCATCAACTAGCCTTTAAGAAGTGGAGCATTTTGGTCTGGGTGCTACAGTGTGTTTTCATAATATGGACTGGTCTTTTACCAAATAGGGCTATCTTCTGTATACCTTGTCACGACACAACTGATTGGGTGAAATGCATTAAGAAGGAAATAAATTCCACAAATTCAGTTTTAATAAGGCACACCTGTTAATTGAAATGCATTCCAGGTGACTACCTCATGAAGCTGGTTGAGAGAATGTCAAGAGTGTGTAAAGCTGTCATCAAGGCCAAGGATGAATTTGAAGAATCTCAAATATTGTAACGGCTGTCGTCGGTGGAAGAAGATGAGGACCAAGGTGCAACGTGGTAAGTGTTCATGATTTTTAATAATAATCAAAACTGAACACTGAATAACAAAACAACAAAGAAAACAACCGAAACAGTTCTGTCTGGTGCAAAAACACACAGACTGAAAACAAACACCCACAAAACACAATGGAAAACAGGCTACCTAAATATGGTTCTCAATCAGGGATTGACAGCTGCCTCTGATTGAGAACCATACCAGGCCAAACACAGAAATAGAAAATCATAGAAAAACTAACATAGACAACCCACCCAACTCCCGCCCTGACCATACTAAAACAAAAGACAAAACAAAGGAACTACTGTCAGAACGTGACAAATATATAATATATTTTGATTTGTTTAACACTTTTTTGGTTACTACAAGATTCCATATGTGTTATTTTATAGTGATGATGTCTTCACTATTATTCTACAATGTAGAAAATATTACAAATAAAGAAAAACCCATGAATGAGTTGTTGTATCCAAACTTTTGACTGGTACTGTATGTATTTTTGGGGGGGTTTAACACTACAAATCTGATGGGGCATAATTTCTAGGAATTTTCTCTAACATAGCAAAAAGGGTTGTTGCAATGAATATCGAGTAGACCTAATTCTGACTCTAGTTTAGTATAGCAGTAGGCAGGCTATTTCCTCATGTGCCATGTCTAGTATTGTCAGAATGAATCAGTTAATATGTCTAGTATAGTCAGAATGAATCAGTTGGTGTTATTATGTCTAGAACAGTCAGAATGAATCAGTTAATATGTCTAGTATAGTCAGAATGAATCAGTTAATATGTCTAGTACAGTCAGAATGAATCAGTTGGTGTTATTATGTCTAGAACAGTCAGAATGAATCAGTTAATATGTCTAGTATTGTCAGAATGAATCAGTTAATATGTCTAGTACAGTCAGAATGAATCAGTTAATATGTCTAGTATTGTCAGAATGAATCAGTTGGTGTTAATGTGTCTAGTACAGTCAGAATGAATCAGTTAATATGTCTAGTTTAGTCAGAATGAATCAGTTAATATGTCTAGTATAGTCAGAATTAATCAGTTAATATGTCTAGGACAGTCAGAATGAATCAGTTAATATGTCTAGTACAGTCAGAATGAATCAGTTAATATGTCTAGTACAGTTAGAATGAATCAGTTAATATGTCTAGTACAGTCAGAATGAATCAGTTAATATGTCTAGTATTGTCAGAATGAATCAGTTGGTGTGAATATGTGTAGTATAGTCAGAATGAATCAGTTAATATGTCTAGTATAGTCAGAATGAATCAGTTAATATGCATAGGACAGTCAGAATGAATCAGTTAATATGTCTAGGACAGTCAGAATGAATCAGTTGGTGTTAATGTGTCTAGTATAGACAGAATGAATCAGTTAATATGTCTAGTATTGTCAGAATGAATCAGTTAATATGTCTAGTATAGTCAGAATGAATCAGTTAATATGTCTAGTATAGTCAGAATGAATCAGTTAATATGTCTAGGACAGTCAGAATGAATCAGTTAATATGTCTAGGACAGTCAGAATGAATCAGTTGGTGTTAATGTGTCTAGTACAGTCAGAATGAATCAGTTAATATGTCTAGTATAGTCAGAATGACTCAGTTAATATGTCTAGTATTGTCAGAATGAATCAGTTGGTGTGAATGTGTCTAGTATAGTCAGAATGAATCAGTTAATATGTCTAGTATAGTCAGAATGAATCAGTTAATTTGTCTAGGACAGTCAGAATGAATCAGTTAATATGTCTAGTATAGTCAGAATGAATCAGTTGGTGTTAATGTGTCTAGTATAGTCAGAATGAATCTGCTAATATGTCTAGTACAGTCAGAATGAATCAGTTGGTGTGAATGTGTCTAGTATAGTCAGAATGAATCTGCTAATATGTCTAGTACAGTCAGAATGAATCAGTTGGTGTGAATGTGTCTAGTACAGTCAGAATGAATCAGTTGTTGTGAATGTGTCTAGTACAGTCAGAATGAATCAGTTGGTGTGAATGTGTCTAGTACAGTCAGAATGAATCAGTTAATATGTCTAGTATAGTCAGAATGAATCAGTTAATATGTCTAGTATAGTCAGAATGAATCAGTTAATTTGTCTAGGACAGCCAGAATTAATCAGTTAACATGTCTAGTATAGTCAGAATGAATCAGTTGGTGTTAATGTGTCTAGTATAGTCAGAATGAATCTGCTAATATGTCTAGTACAGTCAGAATGAATCAGTTGGTGTGAATGTGTCTAGTATAGTCAGAATGAATCTGCTAATATGTCTAGTACAGTCAGAATGAATCAGTTGGTGTGAATGTGTCTAGTACAGTCAGAATGAATCAGTTGGTGTGAATGTACAGTCTAGTATGTCTAGTATAGTCAGAATGAATCAGTTAATAGTTGGTGTGAATGTGTCAGAATGAATCAGTTAATATGTCAGTCAGAATGAATCAGTTAATATGTCTAGTATAGTCAGAATGAATCCGGTAATATGTCTATAGTCAGAATGAATCAGTTAATATGTCTAGTACAGTCAGAATGAATCAGTTGGTGTGAATGTGTCTCGTATAGTCAGAATGAATCAGTTAATATGTCTAGTATTGTCAGAATAAATCAGTTAATATGTATAGTACAGTCAGAATGAATCAGTTAATATATCTAGTATTGTCAGCATGAATCAGTTAATATGTCTAGTATAGTCAGAATGAATCAGTTGGTGTGAATGTGTCTAGTATTGTCAGAATGAATCAGTTAATATGTCTAGTACAGTCAGAATGAATCAGTTAACTAGTATGTCTAGTATTGTCAGAATGAATCAGTTGATGTGAATGTGTCTGAATCAGTACAGTCAGAATGAATCAGTCAGAATGAATCAGTTATGTCTAAGTCAGAATGAATCAGTTAATATGTCAGAATGAATCAGTTAATATGTCTAGTATAGTCAGAATGAATCAGTTAATATGTCTAGTATAGTCAGAATGAATCAGTTAATATGTCTAGTATAGTCAGAATGAATCAGTTAATATGTCTAGTATAGTCAGAATGAATCAGTTAATATGTCTAGTACAGTACATTCAGAATGAATCAGTTAATATGTCTAGTATAGTCAGAATGAATCAGTTAATATGTCTAGTATAGTCAGAATGAATCAGTTAATATACAGTCAGAATGAATAGTTAATACAGACAGAATGAATCAGTTAATATGTCTAGTATAGTCAGAATGAATCAGTTAATATGTCTAGTATAGTCAGAATGAATCAGTTAATATGTACAGACAGAATGAATCAGTCAGAATGAATCAGTTAATATGTCTAGTACAGTCAGAATGAATCAGTTAATATGTCTAGTATAGTCAGAATTAATCAGTTAATATGTCTAGTACAGTCAGAATGAATCAGTCAATATGTCTACTATTGTCAGAATGAATCAGTTAATATGTCTAGTACAGTCAGAATGAATCAGTTGGTGTGAATGTGTCTAGAACAGTCAGAATGAATCAGTTAATATGTCTAGTATAGTCAGAATGAATCAGTTGGTGTGAATTTGTCTAGTACAGTCAGAATGAATCAGTTAATATGTCTAGTATTGTCAGAATGAATCAGTTAATATGTCTAGTATAGTCAGAATGAATCAGTTAATATGTCTAGTATATTCAGAATGAATCAGTTAATATGTATAGTACAGTCAGAATGAATCAGTTAATATGTCTAGTATAGTCAGAATGAATCAGTTAATATGTCTAGTACAGTCAGAATGAATCAGTTAATATGTCTAGTATAGTCAGAATGAATCAGTTAATATGTCTAGTACAGTCAAAATGAATCAGTTAATATGTCTACTATTGTCAGAATGAATCAGTTGGTGTTAATGTGTCTAGTACAGTCAGAATGAATCAGTTGGTGTGAATGTTTCTAGAACAGTCAGAATGAATCAGTTAATATGTCTAGTATAGTCAGAATGAATCAGTTGGTGTGAATTTGTCTAGTACAGTCAGAATGAATCAGTTAATATGTCTAGTATTGTCAGAATGAATCAGTTAATATGTCTAGTATAGTCAGAATTAATCAGTTAATATGTCTAGTATATTCAGAATGAATCAGTTAATATGTCTAGTACAGTCAGAATGAATCAGTTAATATGTCTAGTATAGTCAGAATGAATCAGTTAATATGTCTAGTACAGTCAGAATGAATCAGTTAATATGTCTAGGACAGTCAGAATGAATCAGTGGCTCTTTTCATTTTCCTTGTGTTGACTTCTCCTCTAGGATGATTGGCCAGATGGTTCTGGTTAACCAATCATGCAAGTGACACCAAACAACTAAAGTGTCCTCCAAGATAAGTAAAAGGTCCTTCTCTTCTTCCCCGAGCCTGGCTCTCACAGGTGCCCAACCACTCATGCACATTGACCCTTTTTTCCTCCTTATTGTTCCATGGTCCTGGTCAAATCTGCAGCGTTGTGTATCTGAGGGCCAGACAACACAACTTAGTTGTGAAGGATTTTATCGTCCTTCCAAACAGCATTTGTCATATAAGTCCCCCAACGGTGTCTTTGGCTGCGCATTGTCCCTGTATACACAGTATCTTAAACACACCCAACAGAGATCAGACCACAAACTCAGTGTGAAAAGAGTTGAAATACCCCCCCCACACACACACACACACACCCTGAATGTTCCCCTGAGCCTATACGGCGGCCTGGGAGATATCAAGCTGACCAGAAAGATAAGATAAACCAGCTAATTCACAGAGATCTGTGCCAGAACATGTTGTTTGGGGACTATGGTTTAGTTTAGTTGTGATATGTCTCACAGTGCTCCAGGGCCAGTCCTGCAGCTGTCACGTGTTCGAGCAGCTTCAGCCCTGAGTTACATCTCAGCAGATGTGTCGACAATGCTGGGAGGGGGAGGAGGCTGAAGGTAGGGCCTTGACCACGACCCAGGGCCAGGCTGCACCTCTCTGGGAAGCCTGCCAACTACCCCCAGGGCCAGGCTGCACCTCTCTGGGAACCCTGCCAACTACCCCCAGGGCCAGGCTGCACCTCTCTGGGAAGCCTGCCAACTACACCCAGGGCCAGGCTGCACCTCTCTGGGAAGCCCACCAACTAACCCCAGGGCCAGGCTGCACACCTCTGTGTTACTACCTGCGGGTTAGTGATGTCGTGTCTTTGGCTATGCCAGATTAAGAGATATGACATGCTATTCTATAAAATAATTTCTCCGTAATTAATATCACCTGATTGAGCTAATCATGTAAATGTAATTAACTAGAGAGTCGGGCACCACTAAATAATATTTATAGAGCTGTTATCTTCCGAATAAACTCTTAAAGACCTAGTAATATTTTACATCAATAGCAGTCAATATCAATCGTCAACTTAATTCAGTCTCATCTGAAAGTTGTAAATTCTTAGTTATCTGCACGAACCCTGGCTAACAATGTCACGACTTCTGCCGAAGTCGTTGCCTCTCCTTGTTCGGGCGGTGCTCGGCGTTCGACGTCACCGGTCTTCTAGCCATCATTGATTCATTTTCATTTTCCATTGGTTTTGTCTTGTCTTCACACACACCTGTTTTCAATCCCATTCATTACCTGTTGTGTATTTAACCCTCTGTTTCCCCTCATGTCTTTGTCAGAGATTGTTTATTGTCAGTGTAGTGTTTGTATAGGTGCGCAACGGATCTTCGTACCCATATTTGTTTATATCCATTTTTCTATTTAGTGTTATGGAGCATGCTACTTTGGACATTTATTAAAAGACTCCATTTTACACTCCGTTTGACTCTCCTGCGCCTGACTTCCCTGCCACCTATACACATATATCAGCAATACAAAATTGGATTTAGTTATTTATTTACTAAATACCTAACTAATTACACATACACACAATTAATCATAACTTGATTACAAATTACGTCATGAAGGAAAACGTCCTTAGCGGGCGGAACAGATATGACAGCTTGTTACACAAAAGAAAAGGGGCTGGGTTTAGTGAAGGAGCGAGAAGACTGAGGAACAAAGGGAAGAAGCTAGAATATCGTAAATACAGTATCTTATGCATTCTAAATTACCACCCATTTGGAAAAAGAAAATGCAATAAATATTTACTCTGAGCTGCGCCTCGGTAGGTTGGTGGTAGATAGAAGGCCGTGTTGCCCAACCGAGTCCTTTGAAGAATGTCTCTGGTGGTCAATTGGATACGTTGTGGTAATGTTGTTGTGTGGTAGATGGGATACTCTGTTTGTTCCTTCCTAACCTGTGTTTGCAGCTGCGGTTGCTAACTCAACGGCTAAGAGGTATCACTTCTGTAGTGAATAAGAGTTCAAAGTTCATACCATTCGCAACCAAAGCTCACGCTGATGTTGGCTTTGTTCTGTAGTTATTATCTGAACCATTCTGACATAGGACCGTCGTCCTACATCCCCGGAACAGGAAGTTATGTTGTCGTCAAGGGCTTATATAGGAACGGAGAGGAGGGCGTGTTTGTAAAGTTTTATAGCCCATGTCCCTTCACAGGGCGGCCCACTGATTGAGCAGAGCCCTTTCTTATTAAAACCCACAACTCACATTTTAGAAGCTAAAATCACATTTCATCCCATCACAAATAATTTCATATTCAAACATTTAAATTGAACAACAATTCCATGTGAATCCGATAACTCTGATGTGTAGACTTTCCACTGTAGAGTTTATGTCATCTTATCATTGATGAGAATGTCTCAGATGACAACCGAATTGACATCATATTCATTAAGTACCAACGCATGTGTTCCATTGGTCGGATTACCAGAATATAGTTAATTTCCCCCCACATTCTGACGTTCCCAGAATCTCTATGTTAACCAAGGGTTTTGCAAATGTAACCTCCGTAGGATAGAGAGAGGAAAAGGGGGGGAAGAAGTAAACCTATCCCCATAAACCTATCCCCCGGGCCAACTTCATGACAGTGGTCTAAGGTTACGTTCAAATGACATCCTATTCCCTTTTTAGCGCACTACATTTGGCCCTATGGGCCGTGGTCCACAGTAGTGCACTACATAGGGTATAGGGCCCTTGGCTAAAGTAGTGCACTACATAGGGAATAGGGTCCTGGTCTAAAGTAGTGCACTATGTAGGGAATAGGGCCCTGGTCTAAAGTAGTGCACAACATAGGGAATAGGGTCCTGGTCTACAGTAGTGCACTACATAGGGAATAGGGCCCGTGTCTAAAGTAGTGCACTACATAGGGAATAAGATGTTCTGAATTTGGGATGGATCCTAACAGCCAGGTTGTAGCTTCTAGTCCTTAAGACTTGAAGAAGGACTTGGAAAGAACATTTTAACGTGTCCACTTCAGAAAACAGAGAAGTATTTTAGGTCACAGTAAAATGTTATGATGAAGCTTTATCACACTGTAGAACATAATCAATAATGATAGAATTATGAATGAACTTCAACACCCCAATATTTTTGTGAACACCAATGATTCCATGTTAACGATGCAACATGCTTCCAGGCTTCCATAGAATGATGTCATTGTCAAAGCTGTGTTTCAATATTATCTGGATTAGAGGAATGTAATCTCGTGGCACTGTATTGTCAGCTGCCATCCTGACTGGCACCCTGACTGACACCCTGACTGGCACCCTGACTGACACCCTGACTGGCACCCTGACTGGCACCCTGACTGGCACCCTGACTGACACCCTGACTGGCACCCTGACTGACACCCTGACTGGCACCCTGACTGGCACCCTGACTGGCACCCTGACTGACACCCTGACTGGCACCCTGACTGACACCCTGACTGACACCCTGACTGGCACCCTGACTGGCACCCTGACTGGCACCCTGACTGACACCCTGACTGGCACCCTGACTGACACCCTGACTGACACCATGACTGCCACCCTGACTGGCACCCTGACTGACACCCTGACTGGCACCCTGACTGACACCCTGACTGGCACCCTGACTGCCACCCTGACTGGCACCCTGACTGACACCCTGACTGGCACCCTGACTGGCACCCTGACTGGCACCCTGACTGCCACCCTGACTGGCACCCTGACTGGCACCCTGACTGGCACCCTGACTGACACCCTGACTGGCACCCTGACTGGCACCCTGACTCTCAGCTCGTCTTATCTTCTGTCTCTTATAAAGCCACCCTCTTCTCATGAGTCCCAACTCCCGAGAAATACAGCAGATCTCAAAAGTCAAACACAAAAGATTGTTTATGACAGAATAGATCAACTGTGGTCGGTGGGTTTTGCGGATTAGTCTTGATTTTGGCACTGATAAACAACCCGTTTTAAATGAAGCTGAGGAGCTTCGGGGATGCGATAAGGAGGAGGATCGTTTGAGAGAAAAAGGTTCTCTGCTGAGAATTTATCAGAAGTGCCCCTGGTGTTCCGCCCCAGAGCACACACACGCAGGCTCGATGTGGATGACAAGTTTCCAGAGGATTCTTACAGGCTCGCTGCTCTTAATAATTCAATCTTCTGTCTGTGTGTGTGTGTGTGTGTGTGTGTGTGTGTGTGTGTGTGTGTGGTAACCTCCGTGCTCTAGTTCCCAACTACCTTTTACCTTAGCCATGAGTGAAAGAGCCTTGTTGCGTTGCATTCTAGACCGCTGTTATTTTACCCAAAGACTGAAGGAAGACTCATGTGTTTCACTTTGTTTTTATTATCTAACAAAAAAATAACGCTTTCATTTAATTAAAACAGTCAATGTGAGGAAAGTAACACTCATTCACGTAAAACAAGCTATTTAAAACCCTGACAAAGTAATCAGTCTGTCACTAGAGCCTTAGATCAACATCAGACTACTACAGTCTGTCACTAGAGCCCTTAGATTAACATCAGACTACTACAGTCTGTCACTAGAGCCTTAGATTAACATAAAACAGACTACTACAGTCTGTCACTAGAGCCTAGATCAACATCAGACTACTACACATCAGACTACTACAGTCTGTTAACATAGACTACTACAGTCTGTCACTAGATCAACATCAGACTACTACAGTCTACAGTCACTAGAGCCCTTAGATCAACATCAGACTACTACAGTCTGTCACTAGAGCCTTAGATCAACATCAGACTACTACAGTCTGTCACTAGAGCCTTAGATCAACATCAGACTACTACAGTCTGTCACTAGAGCCTTAGATCAACATCAGACTACTACAGTCTGTCACTAGAGCCTTAGATCAACATCAGACTGCTACAGTCTGTCACTAGAGCCTTAGATCAACATCAGACTACTACAGTCTGTCACTAGAGCCTTAGATCAACATCAGACTACTACAGTCTGTCACTAGAGCCTTAGATCAACATCAGACTACTGCAGTCTGTCACTAGAGCCTTAGATCAACATCAGACTACTACAGTCTGTCACTAGAGCCTTAGATCAACATCAGACTACTACAGTCTGTCTCTAGAGCCTTAGATCAACAGCAGACTACTACAGTCTGTCACTAGAGCCTTAGATCAACATCAGACTACTACAGTCTGTCACTAGAGCCTTAGATCAACATCAGACTTCTACAGTCTGTCACTAGAGCCTTAGATCAACATCAGAATATCAGACTACTACAGTCTGTCACTAGAGCCTTAGATCAACATCAGACTACTGCAGTCTGTCACTAGAGCCTTAGATCAACATCAGAGTATCAGACTACTACAGTCTGTCACTAGAGCCTTAAATCAACATCAGACTACTGCAGTCTGTCACTAGAGCCTTAGATCAACATCAGAGTATCAGACTACTACAGTCTGTCACTAGAGCCTTAAATCAACATCAGACTACTGCAGTCTGTCACTAGAGCCTTAGATCAACATCAGAGTATCAGACTACTACAGTCTGTCACTAGAGCCTTAGATCAACATCAGACTACTGCACTGCACATTTCACTTCTCTCCCCTAGGTTTGACGTAGTGACTGTGTAGACTATCGTAGGTTTCTGTGAAAAAAAACTCTCCATTGTGTTGTTTCCAGGGATCAGAGCTTGCAGTTGATTGGCTGGTACCTCTACATTCACCAGGGAACAGAGGTTGCAGCTGATTGGCTGGTACCTCCATGGCCACCAGGGAACAGAGGTTGCAGTTGATTGGCTGGTACCTCTACATCCACCAGGGAACAGAGGTTGCAGTTGATTGGCTGGTAACTCTACATCCACCAGGGAACAGAGGTTTCAGTTGATTGGCTGGTAACTACATCCACCAGGTAACAGAGGTTGCAGTTGATTGGCTGGTAACTACATCCACCAGGGAACAGAGGTTGCAGTTGATTGGCTGGTACCTCTTCATCCACCAGGGAACAGAGGTTGCAGTTGATTGGCTGGTACCTCCATGGCCACCAGGAACAGAGGTTGCAGATGATTGGCTGGTACCTCCATGGCCACCAGGGAACAGAGGTTGCAGTTGATTGGCTGGTACCTCTTCATCCACCAGGGAACAGAGGTTGCAGTTGATTGGCTGGTACCTCCATGGCCACCAGGGAACAGAGGTTGCAGTTGATTGGCTGGTACCTCCATGGCCACCAGGGAACCAGGGAGTTTGCAGCTGAAGATGGGTCTGTTAGATGTTATAGTGCTCTTTTTTCTCTTCTTAGTGCCCCTTTGGGCATGATACTTCTGAGCTGCAACCTCTTTTCCCTGGTGGCCATGGAGGTACCAGTCAGCTCTAACCTCTGTTCCATAGAGGATGTGGTGGGAGAGGTACCAGTCAGCTCTAACCTCTGTTCCATGGAGGATGTGGTGGGAGAGGTACCAGTCAGCTCTAACCTCTGTTCCATAGAGGATGTGGTGGGAGAGGTACCAGTCAGCTCTAACCTCTGTTCCATGGATGATGTGGTGGGAGAGGTACCAGTCAGCTCTAACCTCTGTTCCATGGAGGATGTGGTGAGAGAGGTACCAGTCAGTTCCAACCTCTGTTCCCTAGAGGATGTAATGGGAGACGTACCAAACAGTCAGCTCCAACCTCTGTTCCCTAGAGGATGTGATGGGAGAGGTACCAGTCAGCTCCAACCTCTGTTCCCTAGAGGCTGTGGTGGGAGAGGTACCACTCAGCTCCAACCTCTGTTCCCTAGAGGCCGTGGTGGGAGAGGTATCAAACAGTCAGCTCCAACCTCTGTTCCCTAGAGGCCGTGGTGGGAGAGGTACCAGTCAGCTCCAACCTCTGATCCCTAGAGGCTGTGGTGGGAGAGATACCAGTCAGCTCCAACCTCTGTTCCCTAGAGGCCGTGGTGGGAGAGGTACCAGGTCTGGAACCCAAAATAAGCTCAGTGACATGATCTTCAGGTGCAGCAACATGGGTGTAATGGGACATCATTCATTGATTGATTGTACTGTATGTCTTTATGTTTGTCGTCGTAGATCCATTAAAATAGTACAGGATATGATATCAGGTCGAGTAGTGAACTATATTCATGTATCAGTATTCGCGTGGATGTGACATCTCACTTTTCAGGTGAAGGTCTATGCAGACGTGATCATTATTAATAATCACATGTGAGTCTGACGAGGAGGGGGAGGGCAGATGCCGTCCAACCTGTGGCTCATACTTCAATGCCAGCAAGCGGGAGTTCCCATCTGTGTCCTTCTCCGCTCCCCACTTTAACCATGACAAATGCACCATCCCGCAGCGGAAATATTAAACTTACCAAGACATTTATCAGGTATAATTTGAGAGAGAAAATAATACAGATAAGTCCTTGTAAATACCACTAGACACTGATAGAGACATATTATATTCTCCTCTCTCTGCAAAACCTGTTTTATCATATCATGTCATATAAACCCAGAGATGATCAGACAATGTATTGCTTTGGCATTTCAACCCACCAGGTGCGTAACTGTCGTCTTCTAGGTCGTCTGAATCTTCTGGGGGAAAAAAACACATATCCTGGGGATCTGAAGAACGTCTGCAGCAGACTCCACAACCACGTCACTCCCTCGTTCCCACAGGGATCCAGACCTCTCATCTACCAAGAAATGTCCTAATGTTTGCTTATTTTACCTAAATATACTGTATTTCAGTTTTGTATTCAAGTAGGCTATGTATTGATGTGTTTCATTATGTAACCTATTTTGATTGGACAATATGTTTTATGCACTGGGATTTGTCCAAAATGCATGTTAATTTACCAAATGTTTCATTTATATCGCAACATTTTTGCATGTATCAAATAAACATTATGCTGCAGATTTTGGAATGAATCGATCAGCTTCTCACATTTGAGCTGTAGGCCGACTAGGGACACCACTTTACCGACTAGGGATACTACTCTACCGACTAGGGACACTACTCTACCGACTAGGGACACTACTCTACCGACTAGGGACACCACTTTACCGACTAGGGATACTACTCTACCGACTAGGGACACTACTCTACCGACTAGGGACACCACTTTACCGACTAGGGATACTACTCTACCGACTAGGGACACTACTCTACCGACTAGGGACACCACTTTACCGACTAGGGATACTACTCTACCGACTAGGGATACTACTCTACCGACTAGGGACACCACTTTACCGACTAGGGACACTACTCTACCGACTAGGGACACCACTTTACCGACTAGGGATACTACTCTACCGACTAGGGACACTACTCTACCGACTAGGGATACTACTCTACCGACTAGGGACACTACTCTACCGACTAGGGATACTACTCTACCGACTAGGGACACCACTTTACCGACTAGGGACACTACTCTACCGACTAGGGACACTACTCTACCGACTAGGGATACTACTCTACCGACTAGGGACACCACTTTACCGACTAGGGATACTACTCTACCGACTAGGGACACTACTCTACCGACTAGGGATACTACTCTACCGACTAGGGACACCACTTTACCGACTAGGGACACTACTCTACCGACTAGGGACACCACTTTACCTACTAGGGACACCACTCTACCACTAGGGACACTACTCTACCGACTAGGGACACCACTTTACCGACTAGGGACACCACTCTACCGACTAGGGACACCACTTACCGACTAGGGACACCACTACCGACTAGGGACACCACTTTACCGACTAGGGATACT
>NW_027259303.1:0-34786 GCF_045791955.1 Oncorhynchus clarkii lewisi
TTGTGTTTAAACAACACAGCCGTTGGGTTTAAACAACACAGCCATGGGGTTTAAACAACACAGCCGTTGGGTTTAAACAACACAGCCATGGGGTTATAACACAGCCATTGGTTTACAGGGGTCTTATTGCATGGTAAATGGGTTTACAGGGGTCTTATTGCATGGTAAATGGGTTTACAGGGGTCTTATTGCATGGTAAATGGGTTTACAGGGGGCTTATTGAATGGTAAATGGGTTTACAGGGGTCTTATTGCATGGTAAATGGGTTTACAGGGGTCTTAATTCATGGGGGTCTCAATTCATTTAAAAACACACATAGGGCCTGCCTATCGTTTTTTTTTTCACCTTTATTTAACCAGGTAGACTAGTTGAGAACAAGTTCTCATTTACAACTGCGACCTGGCCAAGATAAAGCATAGCAGTGTGAACAGACAACACAGAGTTACACATGGAGTAAACAATTAACAAGTCAATAACACAGTAGAAAAAAAAAGAAAAAAAGAGTCTATATACATTGTGTGCAAAAGGCATGAGGAGGTAGGTGAATAATTACAATTTTAGCAGATTAACACTGGGGTGATAAATGATCAGATGGTCATGTACAGGTAGAGTAGAGATATTGGTGTGCAAAACAGCAGAAAAGTAAATAAATAAAAACAGTATGGGGATGAGGTAGGTGAAATTGGGTGGGCTATTTACCAATAGACTATGTACAGCTGTTAAATGAATCGAACAAGTAAATACAGTTGATTTGATTGAATCGTTGTAACAAAGCAGAAATATAAAGCCAATTAACCCTCAAGCTACCGACTGGGGTCAAAATGATTCAGATGTTTGATGACTTTGTTAATCAACTTGTTCTTAAAACAAATCAAAATTATTTGTTTAATGTTTCTCTATCAATGTGGACTTTAAGTCCTTTGGTGTCATTTAGACCCCAACCCCCCCAAAAAACACCTAATTTGTCCCTCTGCTAATTTGACAGATAGGACCTTTATTTGAATCTATGTTTCTCTGGAGACACAATATCAAGTTATCCATACCACCAGAGGGTGGAGGGGGGGGCTGTGTCACTGCAGAGATGGAGCACCTTATATCCACATGTTTATGGTTTTATTTACCATGCATTAATAACTAGTTATGGCAGTGTATAACATCCAAATGATCTTAGATATGTGCTTAGTTGCAGTACAAACAGCTGATAAAAGCCTGTCAGTGGTATGAATACTTGTTAGAACTGTAGTCCAGACACCAGATACTCTTTGAATAGACCCCCCCCCCCCAAAAAAAAGTGTTATTCTACTGAAAATGCTATATAAATACCAGAATTCCTATAATATCCCTCCAATATTTTGTATGTGCAACTTGTTATGAGATTTGGGGTGCCATAGCATTTGGTTTAAAGTAACTGCCAGGATGTGGGCATGTTTTTTTTTAAGCATATCCCTTACCATTCCCATTGGTTCACTAACAGCTATGCTAATGCTGGCTGTGTGGTTCGGGGTAAGTAAAGAAAGAAAACTAAACCATATTTGTTGGTCAATGTCTATCAAGATTTGAAATTAATTGAATAACTTATTGTCAATAAAATTAAGTCTGTTTCAAATGTTGGTGTACTGCACCTTTAAATGGTAGCTGTTTTTACCACATAAATATGACAAAATTAATATTTTCTTCATAGTTCTGAAAATGTATTGATACTATAATCAAATAATGGAAAATTAACTTGTCAGTACTAATGTGGACTGTACTTTGGGGAAAAAACTGCACGTTATATAAAATAAACGGTTATTATTTTGTTTTACAGAATATGCCAATTAACTGTAATTTTGCTAATATATAACAGTCTGTTTTGGTCATGTTTTATTTCAGATAACATTAATTACAGGATTATTGATCTTTAGATTAGAAATCAGTTGATATTTTGCTGTGATTGTTGCTTTTTCCAATAGTTTCTCCTTGGGGTCAAAATTACCCCAGTTGGTTATCGATAAATCGGAAATATGTTCGTAGCTTAGAGGGTTAACAAATACATATTTTTGTGAAATAATAAAAATGAGTTTACTAAATCCAATCTATAATTGCATAAATAGCCTAGTGCTAGCCAATGTCTGAATTTGTCGCAATATTTTTGTTGCCTGGATTCAGAAACTATTGGGAGTCCACGTTACCATTAGTAGGTATATATATCTTTCTATTTAGTTCGCCAGAAATCATTAGATTATATTTGAATCAGAACGACTATACAGATTGTATGTCGTCAACAATGGTCTAAACTATATTTTATATTATAGCTATATTAAACTAATATTTGATATATCGACATTACGTTGTCTTGATTCTAGAATTGAAGAGATGATGGCTTTCACTCTGTTTTGTAGGCCTTCAATAGGTTTTTTATATAAGGCATAGCCTAATTGGCCTAGCGGGAAACGAAAGCATACAGCGAGACGTGAGAAGAAAAACACACACGCACGCACGCACTTACACACACACACACACATGCACACGCACACACGCACACGCACACACGAATGCTACGTGCAAGGGCATGCCTCAATGCGGTTCTTATTCCTGTAGGCCTAGACGTCATTACTTTAACTGGCTCAGCCAATGAGAGACAAATATGATACCTATAATCTATCCTTTTATCTTTAATAAAACATTTGAAATATTATTTTTTTTATAAACAAGAGATAGAAATAAAGCATAGACGGATTCATGGTCAGTTTAATCGCGGCTAAGGTTAAATGATTAAGAAACGGTGTTGTGTTCGGTCTACTGACCCGGAGCAGCTTAGTTGACAGGACTGCGCGTCATTAGAGAAACAAGCTCCACACATTAACATGGGAAAACCTAACAGACTTCCATCTACAGTCAGTGACAAGCTAACAGGGATTCACTGTTTCTTCGTGTGAAATATGAAGACATCGTCTTCTGGAATAGACTCGATACTATGCAGCCTAAGTAGCCTACGTAAATATATACTAACCTTACTTGGCATGTTAAGGTGAAACGTGATCATTTGTTCTTAATTGACCTGCCTGGTAAAATAAAGAATAAAGCAAAAATAAATAAATAAAAGGTAGGGTATGCTAATGAGACAAACACTTCAGTGACTTTAGTAGTATCCCATAGGCTTGATTGCTGCATTAGAAGGTTCCTGTTGTTCACCTAGCACTCCGATTGGAAAGGTTGAATGACACTTCGCTGTTATAGTATTGACTGCCCTCTTGTGGGGGTTATAAAGTTCGGTGGGTTATACTCTAGCCCCCCCCCCCCCCGAACCCCCCCGTGAACGTTTAAAGCTTTTTTCCCCCTAGCTCTACACAGCTGACTCAAATATTCAACTCTTGACGATGAGTTGGTTATTTGAATCAGCTGTGTAGTGCTTAAGGCAATAACTAAAACGTTCATACCCACGTGGGTCCCCAGGACAGATTTTGAGGAAACCCTACTCTATGGTAGGTTCCACTCCTTTCCACAGGACGGAAGGAAAACGGATTCTTTGAGCTGTGAAGGCATTTCATGACGTAGGCTATGCTGCCATCCTGTGGATCTCAGAGGAACCGATCACCTATGAGGAGGGTCGTCAGATCAATAACGTTCATCAGTACCATAGAATGTAGAACATAAATATCTGGACTTATGAAGATACTGTAGTACCATGAGATAGCCTTTTGAAGACAATGAGATGTGAGGAAAAGAGGCATTTTTATTAGACAATTGAGAGGAAAGATACATGTTTAAATTCCCATTGCCGTCAAAAAATGTGATTTTCCTGTGTTTTATATACATTTCCACACCCTGCGCTTAGAATAATACTGTGAAACAGTGAACATGATGATAACGCCCTTTTAGAGTAAGAGCTGTTTGAAAAGACTGGCTGAAATTTCAGCCTGTTGTGGTGAGATGGAGTTTTGGCCTTCCACTGTAATAGAGCAATACCACAGAAAGTTCCAAACCTCTCTACCAGTATCAAATCACATTTGATTTGTCACATACACCGAATACTACAGGTGTAAACCTTACAGTGAAATGCTTACTTACAAGCCCTTAACCACAACACTGCAGTTTTAAGAAAAATACCTAAAAAGAGTCAATGTGGAGGCTATATACAGGGGGGTACCGGTACAGAGTCAATGTGGAGGTTATATACAGGGGGGTACCAGTACAGAGTCAATGTGGAGGCTATATACAGGGGGGTACCGGTACAGAGTCAATGTGGAGGTTATATACAGGGGGGTACCAGTACAGAGTCAATGTGGAGGTTATATACAGGGGGTACCGGTACAGAGTCAATGTGGAGGTTATATACAGGGGGGTACCAGTACAGAGTCAATGTGGAGGTTATATACAGGGGGTACCGGTACAGAGTCAATGTGGAGGTTATATACAGGGGGTACCGGTACAGAGTCAATGTGGAGGCCATATACAGGGTATTACGGTACAGAGTCAATGTGGAGGCTATATACAGGGGGTACCGGTACAGAGTCAATGTGGCGGCTATATACAGGGTATTACGGTACAGAGTCAATGTGGAGACTATATACAGGGTGTACCGGTACAGAGTCAATGTGCAGGCTATATACAGGGTATTACGGTACAGAGTCAATGTGGAGGCTATATACAGGGGGTACCGGTACAGAGTCAATGTGCAGGCTATATGCAGGGGGTACCGGTACAGAGTCAATGTGGAGACTATATACAGGGTGTACCGGTACAGAGTCAATGTGGAGGCTATATACAGGGGGTACCGGTACAGAGTCAATGTGCAGGCTATATACAGGGTATTACGGTACAGAGTCAATGTGGAGGCTATATACAGGGGGTACCGGTACAGAGTCAATGTGGAGGCTATATACAGGGGGTACCGGTACAGAGTCAATGTGGAGGCTATATGCAGGGGGTACCGGTACAGAGTCAATGTGGAGGCTATATACAGGGTGTTACGGTACAGAGTCAATGTGGAGGCTATATACAGGGTATTACGGTACAGAGTCAATGTGGAGGCTATGTACAGGGGGTACCCGTACAGAGTCAATGTGGAGGTTATATATAGGGGGTACCAGTACAGAGTCAATGTGGAGACTATATACAGGGTGTTACGGTAAAGAGTCAATGTGGAGGCTATATACAGGGGGTTACGGTACAGAGTCAATGTGGAGACTATATACAGGGGCTACCGGTACAGAGTCAATATGGAGGCTATATACAGGGGGTACCGGTACAGAGTCAATGTGGAGGCTATGTACAGGGTATTACGGTACAGAGTCAATGTGGAGGCTATATACAGGGTGTTATGGTTCAGAGTGTACTTGTACAGAGTCAATAGTGGGTGCACCAGTTAGTCGAGGTAATTCAGGTAATGTGTACATGTAGGTAGAGTTATTAAAGTGACTATGCATAGATAATAATAGAGAGTAGTAGCAGCTTAAATTGAGGGGGGGAGGGGGGCAATGCAGTTGACCTGGGGTAGCCACTTGTTTAGAAGCTCAGGAGTCTTATGGCAGAAGCTGTTTAGAAGCCTCTTGGTCCTAGACTTGGCGTTCCGGTACTGCTTGCCATGCAGTAGCAGAGAGAACAGTCTATGTCTAGGGTGGCTGGGGTCTATGACAATTTTTATGGCCTTCCTCTGACATCGCCTGGTACTTCCTTAGATGTCGTTCACCAGCTGTTGTTAACAAATATACATAGACCGCCACCCCCTTGTCTTACCAGAGGCTGCTGTTCTATCCTGCTGATACAGTGTATGACCCGCCTGGTGTATGTCATTCATGTCGTCATTCAGCCACTACTCGTTGAAAGATAAGATATTACAGTTTTTAATGTCCTGTTGGTAGGATATACATGCTTTTAGTTCATCCACTTTATTATCCAGTGATTGTACGTTGGCCAATAGTACCGATGGCAAAGGCAGATTAGTCACTCGTCGCCGGATCCTTAGAAGGCACCCCGATCTCCTTCCGCCGTCTCTTGGTCCTGTGAGTGACAGGGATGATGGCCTGTTCGGAGTCTGGAGTAAATCCCTCTCGTTCGACTTGTTAAAGAAAAATGGCGAGTAATCGCTGTTCTGATGTCCAGAAGCTCTTTTTGGTTATAAGAGACGGTAACCGCAACATCATGTACAAAATAAGTTACAAACAATGCAAAAAATGTTAAAAAAAAATAGTACGGTTGGCCAGTAAAACAGCAGCCATTTTATTTCAATCTGATAATAGTTTTCAGTTTTCCTCTCTCCACTCAGACCCCTCCCAGACAGTCCTAGCAACAAAATCTTGGTAGAGAAATTGCCCTTTGCTAAGAAGCTATTTTTGTTTCTTTTTTTTAAACCATTTTTATTGAAAACAATCACAGTAAGGTACTTAAAAGAAACCATGCCAAAACCGTAGTCTTTACCCATCCAATCACATCCAAACAAATGAAAGGGAATTTAGGATACATTTTCACACCTCTAAAATCCTTACTTTCAAATCCTTTGAATTAGCCAAAAACATTGGCATCCACGGTCTAGTTATTTTTAATATTTTATTTGACCTTTATTTGACCAGGTTAGTCTCATTGAGATAAAAAAAACATTTATGTTGCAGGGTCCTGTGTCGGCCTATGTATTAGACAAAACATTACAATACATTTTGTTAGGCCTACAAAGAAAATGTTTTCGAAAACGTCCTTAAATAGTGTTTGGACATACAAGTTTATTCGCTGGAGAAGCACCCATGCATGGATTGAGTAGGCACTTAATTTTAATTTGTATCTCAATTATCATGTCAAATTCACCTTCATTTTTTTTTAATTAGCTTTAATATTGGTCTTAGGACAGTATCAGTCAAAATGTTTATATTTTGGTAAATTAACATAATTTCAAAACGTCAATTTAAACGAACACTAATTGCCTCAAAATCTGTTGTTCATGATGCATACGCCTACTAAATAGAACGAAATCATCACTAGTTTGTCACTTGCCATCTTCAATTAGCTCCCGTCGCGCTGATTAATTTGAATAGAAGTTGTGAATGGCAGCAAACATAGAACTCTCTGGTGAAAGAGCCGCGCAGCATTCGGTAGCCATGGCGAGAGGACGCGACCAAAGCCCCGGTCCCAGGCAGTGTGGGACTCGCTCACACCTCCACTCATTAATAAACTAATTGACCGGTTCGTTTCACATTAGTTTGGTGTGTTCAGATAATCTATTCTACTTAAATTCCTGGATATTTTCACCCCGTGATAACGAAACGGGAGAAGTAGCACGGTCCTGTGTTTGTGCCACCTGCACGAGAAACGAGACGTGTGTACCGCCACCAGCTTCGTCACCACATCACCACCTCCCCTACATCCCCCGGACAAACAAACATCTCCCCGATCCAGGTGGGGCCTGAATACAGCAGGGTAATGGATATGCTTCATGTTTGTAATGCTGTAAAATCTTGAGCAGTTAAGAAGGGCAGTTCCCATTGGCTAAAATTACAAGTTTGCATGTACTAATCAATAGTATTATTTATTTATTATTGAGTGTTTTCTGAAAGTGAAAATGAAAATGTAAAAAAAAAGTCAGCCAGACAACAACCCCTAACCCTAACTTTCTAACCCTAACTGTCTAACACTAACCCTTACTGTCTAACACTAACTGTCTAACCCTAACCCTTACTGTCTAACCCTAACTTTCTAACCCTAACTGTCTAACACTAACCCTTACTGTCTAACACTAACCCTTACTGTCTAACCCTAACCCTTACTGTCTAACCCTTACTGTCTAACCCTAACTGTCTAACACTAACCCTAACTGTCTAACACTAACCCTTACTGTCTAACACTAACTGTCTAACACTAACCCTAACTTTCTAACCCTAACTGTCTAACACTAACCCTTACTGTCTAACACTAACTTTCTAACCCTAACTGTCTAACACTAACCCTTACTGTCTAACCCTAACTTTCTAATCCATTAAATCTGTCCCAACCCTTAATTAATACCACAAGGTTAGACAGTAAAGGTTAGGGTTAGAAAGTTAGGGTTAGACAGTAAGGGTTAGGGTTAGACAGTTAGTGTTAGACAGTAAGGGTTAGACAGTAAGGGTTAGTGTTAGACAGTAAGTGTTAGACAGTAAGGGTTAGTGTTAGACAGTAAGGGTTAGTGTTAGACAGTAAGGGTTAGACAGTAAGGGTTAGTGTTAGACAGTAAGGGTTAGTGTTAGACAGTAAGGGTTAGACAGTAAGGGTTAGTGTTAGACAGTAAGGGTTAGACAGTAAGGGTTAGGGTTAGACAGTAAGGGTTATACAGTAAGGGTTAGGGTTATACAGTAAGGGTTAGACGGTAAGGGTTAGACCATAAGGGTTATGGTTATACAGTTAGGGTTGGACAGTAAGGGTTATACAGTAAGGGTCATACAGTAAGGGTCATACAGTAAGGGTCATACAGTAAGGGTTGGACAGTAAGGGTTGGCCAGTAAGGGTTGGACAGTAAGGGTTACGGTTATACAGTTAGGGTTGGACAGTAAGTGTTGGACAGTTAGGGTTGGACAGTTAGGGTTGGACAGTTAGGGTTGGACAGTAAGGGTTATACAGTAAGGGTTATACAGTAAGGGTTACGGTTATACAGTAAGGGTTAGACAGTAAGGGTTAGACAGTAAGTGTTACGGTTATACAGTTAGGGTTGGACAGTAAGGGTTATACAGTTAGGGTTGGACAGTAAGGGTTAGACAGTAAGGGTTGGACAGTTATGGTTAGACAGTAAGGGTTACGGTTATACAGTTAGGGTTGGGCAGTAAGGGTTATACAGTAAGGGTTGGACAGTTAGGGTTAGGCAGTAAGGGTTATACAGTAAGGGTTGGACAGTAAGGGTTATACAGTAAGGGTTATACAGTAAGGGTTACGGTTATACAGTAAGGGTTAGACAGTAAGGGTTATACAGTAAGGGTTGGACAGTAAGGGTTGGACAGTAAGGGTTACGGTTATACAGTAAGGGTTATACAGTAAGGATTAGGGTTATACAGTAAGGGTTGGACAGTTAGGGTTATACAGTAAGGGTTGGACAGTAAGGGTTATACAGTAAGGGTTATGGATATACAGTTAGGGTTATACAGTAAGGGTTGGACAGTAAGGGTTGGAGAGTAAAGGTTGGACAGTAAGGGTTATACAGTAAGGGTTGGACGAAAGGGTTAGGGTTGGACAGTAAGGGTTGGACAGTAAGGTTTAGACAGTAAGGGTTATGGTTATACAGTTAGGGTTTGGACAGTAAGGGTTAGGGTTGGACAGTAAGGGTTGGACGGTAAAGTTTAGGGTTATACAGTAAGGGTTGGACGGTAAGGGTTAGACAGTAAGGGTTACGGTTAGACAGTAAGGGTTACGGTTGGACAGTGAGGGTTACGGTTATACAGTAAGGGTTATACAGTAAGGGTTGGACAGTAAGGGTTACGGTTATACAGTAAGGGTTATACAGTAAGGATTAGGGTTATACAGTAAGGGTTGGACAGTTAGAGTTATACAGTAAGGGTTGGACAGTAAGGGTTATACAGTAAGGGTTATGGATATACAGTTAGGGTTATACAGTAAGGGTTGGACAGTAAGGGTTGGACAGTAAGGGTTATACAGTAAGGGTTGGATGAAAGGGTTAGGGTTGGACAGTAAGGGTTGGACAGTAAGGGTTGGACAGTAAGGTTTAGACAGTAAGGGTTATGGTTATACAGTAAGGGTTTGGACAGTAAGGGTTAGGGTTGGACAGTAAGGGTTGGACGGTAAGGTTTAGGGTTATACAGTAAGGGTTGGACGGTAAGGGTTAGACAGTAAGGGTTTACAGTAAGGGTTGGACAGTAAGGGTTATATAGTAAGGGTTAGGGTTATACAGTAAGGGTTAGACGGTAAGGGTTAGACCATAAGGGTTATGGTTATACAGTTAGGGTTGGACAGTAAGGGTCATACAGTAAGGGTCATACAGTAAGGGTCATACAGTAAGGGTTGGACAGTAAGGTTTGGCCAGTAAGGGTTGGACAGTAAGGGTTACGGTTATACAGTTAGGGTTGGACAGTAAGTGTTGGACAGTTAGGGTTGGACAGTTAGGGTTGGACAGTTAGGGTTGGACAGTAAGGGTTATACAGTAAGGGTTATACAGTAAGGGTTACGGTTATACAGTAAGGGTTAGACAGTAAGCGTTAGACAGTAAGTGTTATGGTTATACAGTTAGGGTTGGACAGTAAGGGTTATACAGTTAGGGTTGGACAGTAAGGGTTAGACAGTAAGGGTTGGACAGTAAGGGTTGGACAGTTAGGGTTAGACAGTAAGGGTTACGGTTATACAGTTAGGGTTGGACAGTAAGGGTTATACAGTAAGGGTTGGACAGTTAGGGTTAGGCAGTAAGGGTTATACAGTAAGGGTTGGACAGTAAGGGTTATACAGTAAGGGTTATACAGTAAGGGTTAGACAGTAAGGGTTAGACAGTAAGGGTTACGGTTATACAGTTAGGGTTGGACAGTAAGGGTTATACAGTAAGGGTTGGACAGTAAGGGTTGGACAGTAAGGGTTGGACAGTAAGGGTTACGGTTATACAGTAAGGGTTTGGACAGTAAGGGTTGGACGGTAAGGTTTAGGGTTATACAGTAAGGGTTGGACGGTAAGGGTTAGACAGTAAGGGTTTACAGTAAGGGTTGGACAGTAAGGGTTATATAGTAAGGGTTTGGGTTATACAGTAAGGGTTAGACGGTAAGGGTTAGACCATAAGGGTTATGGTTATACAGTTAGGGTTGGACAGTAAGGGTCATACAGTAAGGGTCATACAGTAAGGGTCATACAGTAAGGGTCATACAGTAAGGGTTGGACAGTAAGGTTTGGCCAGTAAGGGTTGGACAGTAAGGGTTACGGTTATACAGTTAGGGTTGGACAGTAAGTGTTGGACAGTTAGGGTTGTTCAGTTAGGGTTGGACAGTTAGGGTTGGACAGTAAGGGTTATACAGTAAGGGTTATACAGTAAGGGTTACGGTTATACAGTAAGCGTTAGACAGTAAGTGTTATGGTTATACAGTTAGGGTTGGACAGTAAGGGTTATACAGTTAGGGTTGGACAGTAAGGGTTAGACAGTAAGGGTTGGACAGTAAGGGTTGGACAGTTAGGGTTAGACAGTAAGGGTTACGGTTATACAGTTAGGGTTGGACAGTAAGGGTTATACAGTAAGGGTTGGACAGTTAGGGTTAGGCAGTAAGGGTTATACAGTAAGGGTTGGACAGTAAGGGTTATACAGTAAGGGTTATACAGTAAGGGTTACGGTTATACAGTAAGGGTTAGACAGTAAGGGTTAGACAGTAAGGGTTACGGTTATACAGTTAGGGTTGGACAGTAAGGGTTATACAGTAAGGGTTGGACAGTAAGGGTTGGACAGTAAGGGTTGGACAGTAAGGGTTACGGTTATACAGTAAGGGTTTGGACAGTAAGGGTTAGGGTTGGACAGTAAGGGTTGGACGTTAAAGGTTACGGTTCTACAGTAAGGGTTGGACAGTAAGGGTTGGACGGTAAGGGTTACGGTTATACAGTAAGGGTTGGACGGTAAGGGTTAGGGTTGAACAGTAAGGGTTAGACAGTAAGGGTTATACAGTAAGGGGTTGGACAGTAAGGGTTAGTGTTATGAATTGCGCTGCATTTCAAGGGTTTACGTTGTCTAGAGACATTGTTTCCTAAAATAAGAAAGACACTGATTTTATTTCATGAATGTCTCTGAAATTCCACCAAACCAAAAAATAGAAGTAATTCATTATTCTGCCAACTCAATTTTCCATATGCATCGGTTTATTCCGACATGATTCAAGATCAATTAATTAGACTCAGTAAAGGTTTCTCTTTAAGTTTTCTTCAATTCGTTTTTTTAGTGATATCATTATTTAAGAACTACTGATAAAGAAATGGACACACAAGTGGATATAGATTTAGAAAATATATTTCTTGCATATGTCAATCAGAATATACAAACATTGATTTCATAAAAAGAGACTGAAAGTCTTAAAAGCAATAAACATGTTTAAATAGAGCCTCATATCTATTAATTAAATATTTATACAGTAATGGGTAGTGATGTCCTCGTACCCCAGTGGCATATAGGACTGTCTGGTTTAGTTCATGTTCTGTGGTCCAAGACCGGTCAGCAGTGGTCAGGGAGCCCATCTATATCCACTTCTGATCCTGTGTCTGAGGACTCGATCTCCTCCTCCTCATCTCCCTCCTCCAGACCCTGAGAACCAGGACTCTTCACTGGGATTACGACCAGGCCCAGTTTAACCAGCTTGGCCTGCTGCTGCTCCAGACTCTGCTTGCGCCATTTAATGCGTCGATTCTGGAACCACACCTTGACCTGAGAACAACATTTATTTCGTTAAATTCTATTTTTTGTTGTTGATTTAAAAAATAAAAATAACAATTAAGTTGGAACTTTGCTTTGGTTCAAAGAAAGTTGGATTTGGAATCTGATTTGTACCTGAGCCTCTGTGAGCTGCAGACCCGACGCCAGTAGGAACCTCTCCGAGCCGACCATGTACTGCTGCCGGGCAAACTCCTTCTCCAGCCGATCCAACTGCTCGTTGGTGAAGCTGGTGCGTATCCGCTTGGATTTCCCTCCCTTGAGTTTGAATGAGTGGGACTTTGACAGACCTCTTTCTGTGAAAGGAGACAGACGGACAACACTTTAAAACCGTATCGTGTTTTTCTTGTAGGCGATTGTGTTTAGATTGCGTCATGGAATAGGCTAGAATAGGAACGTTGGATTAACGCTTACCTTGTATACGAAAGGCCCCACGGCATGACGCGTGGTAAGAGAACGGCAGGCAACAATAGATAGAGTATCCGGGTTGTGTGTGACTGTGTACCGGCGTGTGCTGCATCTTGGGTGAGTAGAGGTACTGTGACAGCGCAGAGCTCATCTGGGTCTGGAAGGGAAGTAGTGGCGGTGCGGTTTGGTTTTTGGGACTCGTCCAGTCTCTGTGCGTCTCCACCGGCTTGGCGAGCAGAGCATCGATGGTGAAGGACTTCCCGCTGGCAGGCTTGGTCGCCACTGCGCACTGGCTGCCGGTGGGCTGTGCATAGAGCGATGCGTAATGGCGCATGGCGGAGTACCCGTACGCGTCCACTCTTGTTGGTCTGTTTGGAACTTGCATGATGTCAGTCTCGATGTTTAAGGAAAAAGCGAGGAAAATAAAATGATCTTAGGTCCAAGGTAGGTTGTGTCTCCTGGTGCAGCGAGGAGAGGAGTACTGCTCCCCACTGAAACACGTCCCTTTTATCCACTCCCCGGACCTTGAGGTGTCAACAGCCCCCCAGCGGGCCTTTGTCTTTCTAAGTAGTCAGATGAGAGGAAGGCGCATCCCGACAACCTATCCAATTCGTTGATGGATGGTACAAATACCTTAATAGAACAAGACTGTTGAGGCAGAAGCAGTTTGGGGGTGGGTAGGGGATCGCAAAGGGTTTAGTGGGATACAAATTATTTGCGTGGATCTGAACCCCGAATGTAATTACAGCGGAGAAGCCCTTGATGTCCCTTTTTAAATCAAAGCTCGCCGACAGATGTTGCAAGCAGCAGAACAAATAGCTTCACCAATGGACTGGGACTTAAACAAGGAGTAACATTAAAATCACATTGTAGACAAGTCTACTGCTCAGTTAGATGCACAGCTAACAATGTCAGTAGTCTCAGAACTTAATTCAGGGATTCGTTTTGATTGAAGAAAATTTAGTTTTCCCTAAGAGTCCGGAGAAAATGATCCGTTTTATTTTGTAGGTGCGTTATATAGGTGTGTGATTCAAACGACCACGCGTCTTCAGGCTTGTATATACATTCTACTGAATAAAATAAAAGCCTACTAAAATAAAGAATGATGTATTTTTTTTTATTTTTATTAATAGCCATTTTCTGTATGAAACTAAGTGTTGGCTATCTAAGTAAACAAACTATTCACTCTTCCTCCTGAAACTCGTTATAATTATATGACGATAGGTCGTTGTCCAAAGTGTGTGTTTTTACACTTGTAGTGTCACCCGAAATGGAATAACGAGTAGGGGAATCGAACGAGGCGTCAGATTCAGCAGGTCGGGTGCGCAGAAAGAGAGCCGCTAATGGCTGACTAGCTGCTCACCTATCCCAGTCAACGCATTAATCCACACCTTGATCTCTTCATTACAACACAGAGAGGTGCTGACAGAGAGGCTTCTCTGGGCTGTGCATAAAACAGTTTAACTTGTATACTCTCGTCATTAATTAATGACTTCTTTATTGCACGTTTTGAAATCTATTGTAGTGATGAAAGAGTGCATTATATTCTACAACCGTTAAATGAGATATTTGGGCATTGGGTTGACATGAAATCTTCATAAAGAAAGCGGCTTGCCAAGTATTGTTTTTTTCATGCTTTTCAACAAAGCATCGCGGCTTCTTCAAAGTAAGTGATTTGCTTTCTTACACTACTTTAGGACAAAGCCTCCTCTTTCAATCTGCGATTATGACCAGCTCTGCAAACTCTACCAGCTAATTTTCCTCATTTGGAAGCGCCGGAGAGTTTTAACGCAAGCTTTAATTGTTTGAACACATTTGAACAGTGAAAAGAATCGTCAGTCACTTTGACTTCAGAGCCTTGAATGTATTCTCTGTAGCTGACACTGTGATGCCTAATGAACAAGGCAAACAGAGGGTTTCTCGACTCGGCCTGAACAATGACAAAAGTCTTCTGATGCATCGCCGGCCAGACCACACACCCCAGCCGCTCGTGTTTGCTGTCAGTGTGTTTCACAACTGGAGAAAAGAGGACGATGCTGTTACTTGAGCCATCCATAGTGCTGCCCAGCCCATCCCCTCCCCCTAGTATAGCCCGGAACATCTGGGTCACTGTTTACTTAACCTTCACGGACCTGAGAAAGTAGCATCAACTCATCACACAGGCTTTTTTTTAAACAAATCACAATGATCTCAATGTCAGAATTGATCTGACACTCCAGTCAACTGATGTCCAGTCAACTGATGGACTACTAGACTCACTGCAGTGGGGAGTCTGGGGACAGTGATGATAACAGTTTGGGATTATGGTCACATGAGGAAAATCATCTCACTGATCCCTTAGGTTATGATTCCTAAATGCTGCCAACGGAGAGAGGATGGAAGTGGTGGGCAAAGTCAAGAGCAACCCTCTCCTCTCCTTGTGTATTGGAGCCAGACAGGGAATACACTCTGGCCCATTGTCCAATAGGCCTCTTTTTATAAGGGGGGAGTGGGGTCCACTGACCATCCCATCCTGTCCATCAAAGACCTGAAAGACACCGCCCCCCCCAGGCCAGCCTAACACACTCTCTTCACTGACCCAGAGACAATGTTCCAGCATAGGTCTGGGATTTCCAGAGCTACCTCAAACCAAAAGTAATTTCAACAATGAGTTAGCTAATGTCAGCCTGAACTCCTCTTAACATTTTACAGATAATGAAATATGTTGCAATAATTTGATGAGTGCTAATGGCTGTTATGTTCCCTATAACCACGCCCTGAACCACGCCCTTAGCCTAGTGGTTAAGAGTGTTGGGCTAGTAACAGAAAGGGCGCTTGTTTGAATCCCCAAGATGGCATGGTGGAAAAATCTGCCATTCTGCCCTTGAGCAAAGCAGTTAATCCCCAATGACTTCCTGGGTGCCGATGACGTGGATTAAAGCAGCCCACTGGACCTTACTGGTTTAGAGGGTTGGGTTCAATGTGGAGACACTATTTATATACACTATATTTATATACACTATATTTATATGGACTGTATTATATACACTGTACTTTATGCACTATAATTATATACACAATATTTATATACACTATATTTATATACACTATATTTTACAAGGACTATATTTATATACACTATATTTATATACACTATATTTTACATGGACTATATGTTATATAGACTATATTTATATACACTATATTATATATACACTATATTTTACAAAGACTATATTTATATACACTATATTTATAGACACTATATTTGTATGGACTATATTTATATACACTATATTATATATAGACTTTTTTACATGAACTATATTTTATATACACACTATATTTTACATGGACTATCTTATATGTGGATGATATTTTACATAGACTATATTTTACATAGACTATATTTTATGTGGATGATATTTTACATGGACTATATTTTATGTGGATTATATTTTACATGGACTATATTTTACACTGACAACATTTTAAATATACTATATTTGACATGGACTATATATTTTTGTACCTTTATTTAACTAGGCAAGTCAGTTAAGAACAAATTCTTATTTTCAATGACGGCCTAGGAACAGTTGGTTAACTGCCTGTTCAGGGGCAGAATGACAGATTTGTACCTTGTCAGCTCGGGGATTTGAACTTACAACCTTCTGGTTACTAGTCCAACGCTCTAACTACTAGGCTATATGTTTAACTCATTTTCAACTGCTCAGGTAAAAAGCAGCTGTACCCAGGCAGTATGACAACCTGTAAGCTGAGGACTTATCATGATTGAATGAGACAGAGCCCAGAGAGGCACTCTGAGGTACTCATCATGAGTATTACTGTGCTGAAAGGGGCTGCGTTTGGCTACAAATAGACACATATAGCAGCCACTCTAAACAGGCAATTTCTTGTCTATCTCACACCTATCACTAACCATCACAAATGATTTTATGAAGCCATGAAAGAATGCATCAGAGTCCAGCCTCTGTGGGGCTCAGGACTGGGACAACAAGGAGCGTTGGGCCCCAGGACTTGGACAACAAGGAGCGTTGGGCCCCAGGACTTGGACAACAAGGAGCGTTGGGCCCCAGGACTTGGACAACAAGGAGCGTTGGACCCCAGGACTGGGACAACAAGGAGCAATGGACACCAGGACTGGGACAACAAGGAGCGTTGGGCCCCAGGACTTGGACAACAAGGAGCGTTGGGCCCCAGGACTTGGACAACAAGGAGCGTTGGGCCCCAGGACTTGGACAACAAGGAGTGTTGGGCCCCAGGACTTGGACAACAAGGAGCGTTGGGCCCCAGGACTGGGACTGACATCAGACAGAACACTTCAACTGAACTGACATCAGACAGAACACTACAACTGAACTGACATCATACAGAACACTTCAACTGAACTGACATCAGACAGAACACTACAACTGAACTGACATCATACAGAACACTTCAACTGAACTGACATGAGACAGAACACTTCATCTGAACTGACATCAGACAGAACACTTCAAATGAACTGACATCAGACAGAACACTTCAACTGAACTGACATCATACAGAACACTTCAACTGAATTGACATCAGACAGAACACTTCAACTGAACTGACATCATACAGAACACTTCAACTGAACTGACATCATTTAGAACACTTCAACTGAACTGACATCAGACAGAACACTTCAACTGAACTGACATCAGACAGAACACTTCAACTGAACTGACATCAGACAGAACACTACAACTAAACTGACATCAGACCGAACACTACAACTGAACTGACATCAGACAGAACACTTCATCTGAACTGACATCAGACAGAACACTTCAACTGAACTGACATCAGACAGAACACTTCAACTGAACTGACATCATTCAGAACACTTCAACTGAACTGACATCAGACAGAACACTTCAACTGAACTGACATCATACATAACACTTCAACTGAACTGACATCATTTAGAACACTTCAACTGAACTGACATCAGACAGAACACTTCAACTGAACTGACATCAGACAGAACACTTCAACTGAACTGACATCAGACAGAACACTTCAACTAAACTGACATCAGACAGAACACTTCAACTGAACTGACATCAGACAGAACACTTCAACTGAACTGACATCATACATAACACTTCAACTGAACTGACATCATTTAGAACACTTCAACTGAACTGACATCAGACAGAACACTTCAACTGAACTGACATCAGACAGAACACTACAACTAAACTGACATCAGACAGAACACTTCAACTAAACTGACATCAGACAGAACACTAAAACTAAACTGACATCAGACAGAACACTTCAACTGAACTGACAACATTTAGAACACTTCAACTGAACTGACATCAGACAGAACACTTCAACTGAACTGACAACATTTAGAACACTACAACTGAACTGACATCATACAGAACACTACAACTGAACTGACATCAGACAGAACACTTCAACTGAACTGACATCAGACAGAACACTACAACTGAACTGACAACATTTAGAACACTTCAACTGAACTGACATCATTTAGAACACTTCAACTGAACTGACATCAGACAGAACACTTCAACTGAACTGACATCAGACAGAACACTTCAACTGAACTGACAACATTTAGAACACTTCAACTGAACTGACATCATTTAGAACACTTCAACTGAACTGACATCAGACAGAACACTTCAACTGAACTGACATCAGACAGAACACTTCATCTGAACTGACATCAGACAGAACACTTCAACTGAACTGACATCAGACAGAACACTTCAACTGAACTGACATCATTCAGAACACTTCAACTGAACTGACATCAGACAGAACACTTCAACTGAACTGACATCATACATAACACTTCAACTGAACTGACATCATTTAGAACACTTCAACTGAACTGACATCAGACAGAACACTTCAACTGAACTGACATCAGACAGAACACTTCAACTAAACTGACATCAGACAGAACACTTCAACTGAACTGACATCAGACAGAACACTTCAACTGAACTGACATCATACATAACACTTCAACTGAACTGACATCATTTAGAACACTTCAACTGAACTGACATCATTTAGAACACTTCAACTGAACTGACATCAGACAGAACACTTCAACTGAACTGACATCAGACAGAACACTTCAACTGAACTGACAACATTTAGAACACTTCAACTGAACTGACATCATTTAGAACACTTCAACTGAACTGACATCAGACAGAACACTTCAACTGAACTGACATCAGACAGAACACTTCATCTGAACTGACATCAGACAGAACACTTCAACTGAACTGACATCAGACAGAACACTTCAACTGAACTGACATCATTCAGAACACTTCAACTGAACTGACATCAGACAGAACACTTCAACTGAACTGACATCATACATAACACTTCAACTGAACTGACATCATTTAGAACACTTCAACTGAACTGACATCAGACAGAACACTTCAACTGAACTGACATCAGACAGAACACTTCAACTAAACTGACATCAGACAGAACACTTCAACTGAACTGACATCAGACAGAACACTTCAACTGAACTGACATCATACATAACACTTCAACTGAACTGACATCATTTAGAACACTTCAACTGAACTGACATCAGACAGAACACTTCAACTGAACTGACATCAGACAGAACACTACAACTAAACTGACATCAGACAGAACACTTCAACTAAACTGACATCAGACAGAACACTAAAACTAAACTGACATCAGACAGAACACTTCAACTGAACTGACAACATTTAGAACACTTCAACTGAACTGACATCAGACAGAACACTTCAACTGAACTGACAACATTTAGAACACTACAACTGAACTGACATCATACAGAACACTACAACTGAACTGACATCAGACAGAACACTTCAACTGAACTGACATCAGACAGAACACTACAACTGAACTGACAACATTTAGAACACTTCAACTGAACTGACATCATTTAGAACACTTCAACTGAACTGACATCAGACAGAACACTTCAACTGAACTGACATCAGACAGAACACTTCAACTGAACTGACAACATTTAGAACACTTCAACTGAACTGACATCATTTAGAACACTTCAACTGAACTGACATCAGACAGAACACTTCAACTGAACTGACATCAGACAGAACACTTCAACTGAACTGACATCAGACAGAAAACTTCAACTGAACTGACATCATTCAGAACACTTCAACTGAACTGACATCAGACAGAACACTACAACTGAACTGACATCATTTAGAACACTTCAACTGAACTGACATCATTTAGAACACTTCAACTGAACTGACATCATTTAGAACACTTCAACTGAACTGACATCAGACAGAACACTTCAACTGAACTGACATCAGACAGAACACCACAACTAAACTGACATCAGACAGAACACTACAACTGAACTGACATCAGACAGAACACTTCAACTGAACTGACATCAGACAGAACACTTCAACTGAACTGACATCATTCAGAACACTTCAACTGAACTGACATCAGACAGAACACTACAACTGAACTGACATCATTTAGAACACTTCAACTGAACTGACATCAGACAGAACACTTCAACTGAACTGACATCAGACAGAACACTTCAACTGAACTGACATCATTCAGAACACTTCAACTGAACTGACATAATTTAGAACACTTCAACTGAGCTGACACAATATGGAACAATGCAACTGAACTGACATCATTTAGAACACTTCAACTGAACTTACATCAGACAGAACACTAGAACTGAACTGACGTCAGACAGAACACTTCAACTGAACTGACAACATTTAGAACACATCAATTGAACTGACATCAGACAGAACATTTCAACTGAACTGACATCAGACAGAACACTTCAACTGAACTGACAACATTTAGAACACTTCAACTGAACTGACATCATTCAGAACACTACAACTGAACTGACATCAGACAGAACACTTCAACTGAACTGACATCAGACAGAACACTACAACTGAACTGACATCAGACAGAACACTTCAACTGAACTGACATCAGACAGAACACTACAACTAAACTGACATCAGACAGAACACTTCAACTGAACTGACAACATTTAGAACACTTCAACTGAACTGACATCAGACAGAACACTTCAACTGAACTGACATCAGACAGAACACTTCAACTGAACTGACATCATTTAGAACACTTCAACTGAACTGACATCAGACAGAACACTTCAACTGAACTGACATCAGACAGAACACTTCAACTGAACTGACATAATTTAGAACACTTCAACTGAACTGACATCAGACAGAACACTTCAACTGAACTGACATCAGACAGAACACTTCAACTGAACTGACATCAGATAGAACACTACAACTGAACTGACATCAGACAGAACACTTCAACTGAACTGACATCATTTAGAACACTTCAACTGAACTGACATCAGACAGAACACTTCAACTGAACTGACATCAGACAGAACACTTCAACTAAACTGACATCAGACAGAACACTTCAACTGAACTGACATCAGACAGAACACTTCAACTGAACTGACATCAGACAGAACACTTCAATTGAACTGACATCAGACAGAACACTACAACTGAACTGACATCAGACAGAACACTACAACTGAACTGACAGTCTAGTGGTTAGAGTGTAGAGGCGGCAGGGTAGTCTAGTGGTTAGAGTGTAGAGGCGGCAGGGTAGTCTAGTGGTTAGAGTGTAGAGGCGGCAGGGTAGTCTAGTTGTTAGAGTGTAGAGGGGGCAGGGTGGCCTAGTGATTAGAGGGGGGAGGCGGCAGGGTAGTCTAGTGGTTAGAGTGTAGGGGAGGCAGGGTAGTCTAGTGGTTAGAGTGTAGAGGCGGCAGGGTAGTCTAATGGTTAGAGTGTAGAGGCGGCAGGGTAGTCTAGTTGTTAGAGTGTAGAGGGGGCAGGGTAGTCTAGTGGTTAGAGTGTAGAGGCGGCAGGGTAGTCTAGTGGTTAGAGTGTAGAGGCGGCAGGGTAGTCTAGTTGTTAGAGTGTAGAGGGGGCAGGGTGGCCTAGTGATTAGAGGGGGGAGGCGGCAGGGTAGTCTAGTGGTTAGAGTGTAGGGGAGGCAGGGTAGTCTAGTGGTTAGAGTGTAGAGGCGGCAGGGTAGTCTAATGGTTAGAGTGTAGAGGCGGCAGGGTAGTCTAGTGGTTAGAGTGTAGAGGCGGCAGGGTAGTCTAATGGTTAGAGTGTAGAGGCGGCAGGGTAGTCTAGTGGTTAGAGTGTAGGGGCGGCAGGTAGCCTAGTGGTTAAAGTGTAGAGGCGGCAGGGTAGTCTAGTGGTTAGAGTGTAGGGGAGGCAGGGTAGTCTAGTGGTTAGAGTGTAGAGGCGGCAGGGTAGTCTAATGGTTAGAGTGTAGAGGCGGCAGGGTAGTCTAGTGGTTAGCGTGTAGAGGCGGCAGGGTAGTCTAGTGGTTAGAGTGTAGAGGGGGCAGGGTGGCCTAGTGATTAGAGGGGGGAGGCGGCAGGGTAGCCTAGTGGTTAAAGTGTAGAGGCGGCAGGGTAGTCTAGTGGTTAGAGTGTAGGGGAGGCAGGGTAGTCTAGTGGTTAGAGTGTAGAGGCGGCAGGGTAGTCTAATGGTTAGATTGTAGAGGCGGCAGGGTAGTCTAGTGGTTAGAGTGTAGAGGCGGCAGGGTAGTCTAGTGGTTAGAGTGTAGGGGAGGCAGGGTAGTCTAGTGGTTAGAGTGTAGAGGCGGCAAGGTAGTCTAGTGGTTAGAGTGTAGAGGTGGCAGGTAGCCTAGTGGTTAGAGTGTAGTGGCGGCAGGTAGCCTAGTGGTTAGAGTGTAGAGGCGGCAAGGTAGTCTAGTGGTTAGAGGGGGGAGGCAGGTAGCCTAGTGGTTAGAGGGTAGAGGGGGCAGGGTGGCCTGGTTGTTAGAGTGTAGAGGCGGCAGGGTAGCCTAGCGGTTAGAAGGGGGAGGCAGGTAGCCTAGCGGTTAGAGGGGGCAGGGTGGCCTAGTTGTTAGAGTGTAGAGGCGGCAGGGTAGCCTAGCGGTTAGAAGGGGGAGGCAGGTAGCCTAGCGGTTAGAGAGGGGGAGGTGGCAGGGTAGCCTAGCGGTTAGAAGGGGGAGGCAGGTAGCCTAGCGATTAGAGGGGGGAGGCGGCAGGGTAGCCTAGTTGTTAGAGTGTAGAAGGGGCAGGGTGGCCTAGCGGTTAGAGTGTAGAGGCGGCAGGGTAGCCTAGTGGTTAGAGTGTAGAGGTGGCAGGTAGCCTAGTGGTTAGAGGGGTGATGCAGGTAGCCTAGTGGTTAGAGGGGGAGGCAGGTAGCCTAGTGGTTAGAGTGTAGAGGCGGCAGGGGAGTCTAGTGGTTAGAGTGTAGAGGTGGCAGGGTATTCTAGTGGTTAGAGTGTAGAGGTGGCAGGGTAGTCTAGTGGTTAGAGTGTAGAGGTGGCAGGGTAGTCTAGTGGTTAGAGTGTAGAGGGGGCAGGGTGGCCTAGTGGTTAGAGGGGGGAGGCGGCAGGGTAGCCTAGTGGTTAAAGTGTAGAGGCGGCAGGGTAGTCTAGTGGTTAGAGTGTAGGGGAGGCAGGGTAGTCTAGTGGTTAGAGTGTAGAGGCGGCAGGGTAGCCTAGTGGTTAGAGTGTAGAGGCGGCAAGGTAGTCTAGTGGTTAGAGGGGGGAGGCAGGTAGCCTAGTGGTTAGAGTGTAGAGGGGGCAGGGTGGCCTAGTTGTTAGAGTGTAGAGGCGGCAGGGTAGCCTAGCGGTTAGAAGGGGGAGGCAGGTAGCCTAGCGGTTAGAAGGGGGAGGCAGGTAGCCTAGCGATTAGAGGGGGGAGGCGGCAGGGTAGCCTAGTTGTTAGAGTGTAGAAGGGGCAGGGTGGCCTAGCGGTTAGAGTGTAGAGGTGGCAGGGTAGCCTAGTGGTTAGAGTGTAGAGGTGGCAGGTAGCCTAGTGGTTAGAGGGGTGAGGCGGCAGGGTAGCCTAGTGGTTAGAGGGGGGAGGCGGGTAGCCTAGTGGTTAGAGTGTAGAGGCGGCAGGTAGGCAAATGGTTAGAGGGGTGATGCAGGTTGCCTAGTGGTTAGAGGGGGAGGCAGGTTGCCTAGTGGTTAGAGGGGGGAGGCAGGTAGCCTAGTGGTTAGAGTGTAGAGGCGGCAGGTAGCCTAGTGGTTAGAGTGTAGGGGATGCAGGTAGACTAGTGGTTAGAGTGTAGGGGATGCAGGTAGACTAGTGGTTAGAGTGTAGAGGCGGCAGGTAGCCTAGTGGTTAGAGTGTAGAGGAGGCAGGTAGCCTAGTGGTTAGAGTGTAGAGGAGGCAGGTAGCCTAGTGGTTAGAGGGGAGGGGAGGCAGGTAGCCTAGTGGTTAGAGTGTAGAGGAGGCAGGGTAGACTAGTGGTTAGAGTGTAGAGGCGGCAGGTAGCCTAGTGGTTAGAGTGTAGAGGCGGCAGGTAGACTAGTGGTTAGAGTGTAGAGGTGGCAGGTAGCCTAGTGGTTAGAGTGTAGAGGAGGCAGGTAGCCTAGTGGTTAGAGTGTAGGGGCGGCAGGTAGCCTAGTGGTTAGAGTGTAGGGGAGGCAGGTAGCCTAGTGGTTAGAGTGTAGGGGAGGCAGGTAGCCTAGTGGTTAGAGTGTAGGGGTGGCAGGTAGCCTAGTGGTTAGAGTGTAGGGGCGGCAGGTAGCCTAGTGGTTAGAGTGTAGGGGAGGCAGGTAGACTAGTGGTTAGAGTGTAGGGGAGGCAGGTAGCCTAGTGGTTAGAGTGTAGAGGCGGCAGGTAGACTAGTAGTTAGAGTGTAGAGGTGGCAGGTAGCCTAGTGGTTAGAGTGTAGAGGTGGCAGGTAGCCTAGTGGTTAGAGCGTTGGTCTCGTAACCGAAAGGTTGCAAGATTGAATCGCTGAGCTGACAAGGTACAAATCTGTCGTTCTGCCCCTGAACAGGCAGTTAACCCACTGTTCCTCGGCCGTCATTGAAAATAAGAATTTGTTCTTAACTGACTTGCTTAGTTAAATAAAGCTAAAAAATATATATAAAAAATCTTGACCCTAAATAGAAAAGCTATGTGATACAATACTGTGGTAACCTGTTAGTGAATGGGACTCTGTGGTAACCTGTTAGTGAATGGGACTCTGTGGTAACCTGTTAGTGATTGGGACTCTGTGGTAACCTGTTAGTGAATGGGACTCTGTGGTAATCTGTCAGTGAATGGGACTCTGTGGTAACCTGTTAGTGAATGGGACTCTGTGGTAACCTGTTAGTGAATGGGACTCTGTGGTAACCTGTCAGTGAATGGGACTCTGTGGTAACCTGTTAGTGAATGGGACTCTGTGGTAACCTGTTAGTGAATGAGACTCTGTGGTAACCTGTCAGTGAATAGGACTCTGTGGTAACCTGTCAGTGAATGGGACTCTGTGGTAACCTGTTAGTGAATGGGACTCTGTGGTAACCTGTTAGTGAATGGGACTCTGTGGTAACCTGTCAGTGATTGGGACTCTGTGGTAACCTGTTAGTGAATGAGACTCTGTGGTAACCTGTTAGTGAATGGGACTCTGTGGTAACCTGTTAGTGAATGAGACTCTGTGGTAACCTGTTAGTGAATGAGACTCTGTGGTAACCTGTTAGTGAATGGGACTCTGTGGTAACCTGTTAGTGAATGGGACTCTGTGGTAACCTGTCATTATAGCCTCCTCCCACGTGGTCTGGCATTTTACATAGAAGCAGCTTTTAATGGAGGTGAGAATTGGAGAGGCTGGACTTCAGACCTGTGTTGACTTTTCCTGTGGAACCTGCATCCCACATGTCACACTACTGCCTTCACAGTGCACTATATAGGGAATAGGCTGGCGTTTGGGACTCCTGTCCATAAAGTGTCCCTGCCTCCTGTAGGGTTCAGTATCTCCGTAGTGAAAGGGCAGATGCAGCTTCCTGGCGATAAGAGCTGAATGCTGAAGGCTCTGTCCTTCTCTAAACAGGATTAGAATGAAAGGACATTTCCTCTCACTCAATGTTAGTGGTGGCTGTTTCAACAGTCTGATCGCCTTGAGATAGAAGCTGTTTTTCAGTCTCTCGGTCCCAGCTTTGATGCACCTGTACTGACCTCGCCTTCTAGATGGTAACGGGGTGAACAGGCAGTGGCTCGGGTGGTTGTTGTCCTTGATGATCTTTATGGCCTTCCTGTGACATCGGGTGGTGTAGGTGTCCTGGAGGGCAGGTAGTTTGCCCCCGGTGATGCGTTGTGCAGACCTCACTACCCTCTGGAGAGCCTTTCGGTTGTGGGTACTATATACAATGATATATGTATATTATACCCTGATATGTGTATATTATACCCTGATATATGTATATTATACCCTGATATATGTACTATATACCCTGATATATGTACTATATACCCTGATATATGTATATTATACCCTGATATAAGTATATTATACCCTGATATATGTACTATATACCCTGATATATGTATATTATACCCTGATATATGTATATTATACCCTGATATATGTACTATATACCCTGATATATGTACTATATACCCTGATATATGTATATTATACCCTGATATATGTATATTATACCCTGATATATGTATATTATACCCTGATATATGTATATTATACCCTGATATATGTACTATATACCCTGATATATGTATATTATACCCTGATATATGTATATTATACCCTTATATATGTACTATATACCCTGATATATGTATATTATATCCTGATATATGTACTATATACCCTGATATATGTACTATATACCCTGATATATGTACGATATACCCTGATATATGTACTATACACCCTGATATATGTACTATATACCCTTATATATGTATATTATATCCTGATATATGTACTATATACCCTGATATATGTATATTATACCCTGATATATGTACTACATACCCTGATATATGTATATTATACCCTGATATATGTACTATATACCCTGATATATGTACTATATACCCTGATATATGTATATTATATCCTGATATATGTACTATATACCCTGATATATGTACTATATACCCTGATATATGTATATTATACCCTGATATATGCATATTATACCCTGATATATGTACTATATACCCTGATATATGTACTTTATACCCTGATATATGTATATTATAACCTGATGTATGTATATTATACCCTGATATATGTATGTTGTACCCTGATATATGTATATTATACCCTGATATATGTATATTATACCCTGATATATGTATGTTGTACCCTGATATATGTATATTATACCCTGATATATGTATGTTGTACCCTGATATATGTACTATATACCCTGATATATGTATATTATACCCTGATATATGTATATTATACCCTGATATATGTATATTATACCCTGATATATGTATGTTATACCCTTATATATGTACTATATACCCTGATATATGTATATTATATCCTGATATATGTACTATATACCATGATATATGTACAGTTGAAGTCGGAAGTTTACATACACTTAGGTTGGAGTCATTAAAACTATTTTTATTTCAACCACTCCACAAATGTCTTGTTAACAAACAATAGTTTTGGAAAGTCGGTTGGAAGTAGCCTTCCACTTGGGTCAAACGTTTCGGGTAGCATTCCACAAGCTTCCCACAAGAAGTCGGGTGAATTTTGGCCCATTCCTCCTGACAGAGCTGGTGTAACTGAGTCAGGTTTGTAGGCCTCCTTGCTCGCACATGCTTTTTCAGTTCTTCCCACACATTTTCTATAGGATTGAGGTCAGGGCTTTGTGATGGCCACTCCAATACATTGACTTTGTTGTCCTTAAGCCATTTTGCCACAACTTTGGAAGTTTGCTTGGGGTCATTGTCCATTTGGAAGACCCATTTGTGACCAAGCTTTAACTTCCTGATTGATGTCTTGAGCTGTTGTTTCAATATATCCACATAATTTTCCACCCTCATGAAGCCATCTTTTGTGAAGTGCACCAGCCCCTCCTGCATCAAAGCACCCCCACAATATGATGCTGCCACCCCCGTGCTTCACGGTTGGGATGGTGTTCTTTGGCTTGCAAGCCTCCCCCTTTTTCCTCCAAACATAACAATGGTCATTATGACCAAACAGCTTTATTTTTTTCCCATCAGACCAGAGGACATTTCTCCAAAAAGTACGATATTTGTGCAGTTTGCAGTTGCAAACCGTAGTCTGGCTTTTTTATTGCGGTTTTGGAGCAGTGGCTTCTTCCTTGCTGAGCTGCCTTTCAGGTTATGTCGATATAGGACTCGTTTTACTGTGGATATAGATACTTTTGTTCCTGTTTCCTCCAGAAGGCCCTTTGCTGTTGTTCTGGGATTGATTTGCACTTTTCGCACCAAAGTACGTTCATCTCTAGGAGACAGAACTTGTCTCCTTCCTGAGCGATATGACGGCTGTGTGGTCCCATGGTGTTTATACTTGCATACCATTGTTTGTACAGAAAAACGTGGTACCTTCAGGCGCTTGGAAATTGCTCCCAACTGAACTGAACCAACTGAATCAGACTTGTGGAGGTTTACAATTTCTTTTCTGAGGTTTTGTCAGATTTTTTTTGATTTTCCCATGATGTCAAGTAGAGGCACTGAGGTTGAAGGTAGGTCTTGAAATACATCCACAGGTACACCTCCAATTGACTCAAACTATGTCATTTAGCCTATCAGAAGCTTCTAAAGCCATGACATCATTTTCTGGAATTTTCCAAGCTGTTTAAAGGCAGTCAACTTAGTGTATGTAAACTTCTGACCCACTGGAATTGTGATACAGTGAATTATAAGTGAAATAATCTGTCTGTAAACAATTGTTGGAAAAATTACTTGTGTCATGCACGAAGTAGATGTCCTAACCGACTTGCCAAAGCTATAGTTTGTTAACAAGACATTTGTGGAGTGGTTGAAAAAACGAGTTTAAACGACTCCGACCTCAGAGTATGTAAACTTCCGGCTTCAAATGTACATGTAATACTCTGATGTATGTGTATTATACTCTGATATGCCATTCCTTCAGAAAGTGTACAGGCCCCTTGACTGTTTCCACATTTTGTTAACTTTACAGCCTCATTCTAATATAGATTTTAAAATATTGTTCTCATTCTACACGCAATACCCCATCATCACAATATCAAAACAGGTTTTTAGAAATTGTAGCAAATGTATTACAAATATAAATACAATTCTTTACATTTAAAAAAGTGCTCAGACCCTTATTAAAAATAAAAAACAACTGAAATATCACATTCACGTATTCAGACCCTTTACTCAGTACTTTGTTGAAACACCTTTGGCAGCAATTACAGCCTCGAGTCTTCTTGGGTATGACGCTACAAGCTTGGCACACCTGTATTTGGGGAGTTTCTGCCATTCTTCTCTGCAGATCCTCTCAATCTCTGTCAGGTTGGATGGGGAGTGTTGCTGCACAGCTATTTTCAAGACTCTTCAGAGACGTTCTATCGGGTTCAAGTCCGGGCTCTGGCGGGGCCACTCAAGGACATTCAGTCTTGTCCTGAAGCCACTCCTGTGGTGTCTTGGTTGTGTGCTTGGGGTTGTTGTCCTGTTGGAAGGTGAACCCTCACCCAGTCTGAGGTCCTGAGTGCTCTGGAGCAGGTTTTCATCAAGGATCTCTCTGTACTTTGCTCAGTTCATCTTTCCCTCAATTCTGACTAGTCTCCCAGTCCCTGCCGCTGAAAAAACATCCTCACAGCATGATGCTGCCACCATCATGCTTCACCGTAGGGATGGTGCCAGGTTTCCTCCAGACGTGATGCTTGGCATTCAGGCCAAATCTTGGTTTCATCAGACCAGAGAATCTTGTTTCTCATTGTCTGAGAGTCCTTTAGGTGCCTTTTGGCAAACTCCAAGGTGGCTGTAATGTGCCTTTTACTTAGGAGGCCCTGATTGGTGGAGTGCTGCAGAGATGGTTGTCCTTCTGGAAGGTTCTCCCATTGCCACAGAGGAACTCTAGAGCTCTGTCAGAGTGACCATTGGGTTCTTGGTCATCTCCCTGACCAAGGACCTTCTCCCCCAATTGCTCAGTTTGGCCGGCAGGCAGCCAGCTCTAGGAAGAGTCTTGGTGATTCCGAACTTCTTCCATTTAAGAATGAGAGAGGCCACTGTGTTCTTGGGGATCTTCAATGCTGCAGAAATGTTTTAGTACCCTTCCCCAGATCTGTGCCTCGACACAATCCTGTCTTGGAGCTCTACGGATATTTCCTTCATGGCTTGGTTTTTGCTCTGACATGCACTGTCAATTGTGGGACCTTATATAGACAGATGTGTGCCTTCCCAAATCATGTCCAATCAATTGAATAATACCACAGGTGGACTCCAATCAAGTTGTCGAAACATCTCAAGGATGATCAATGGAAACAGGATCCACCTGAGCTACATTTCAAGTCTCATCGCGAAGGGTCTGAATATTTATGTAAATAAGGTTTTTCTGTTTATTTTATGAACACACACATTGAAAGACACCTGTCCTGTAAAATGTGGAGGCAAGAGGGTGAGCAGGTGACATGGTTTTACACTAATACATTGAAAGTGACAGAATACTGTCTTCTCTTGAAAGGATCTCTCTCTCTCTCTCTCTCTCTCTGTCTCTCTCTGTCTCTCTCTCTCTCTCTCTCTCTCTCTCTCTCTCTCTCTCTCTCTCTCTCTCTCTCTCTCTCTCTATCTGTGTCTCTCTCTCTCTCTCTCTCTCTCTCTCTCTCTCTCTCTCGTGAAAGAAGAGAAGACAGTCATATTCTGACCCTGCTCATTTTGGTTCTGGAAAGATTTAATAGACAAGTTACACCGTGAATGATCTGAATGATCCCTGTTTTTCCCATACACCCCAGTCAGTGTCCATAACTAGTCTGTAGTCCAAGTGCACATAAACTGCTGCATCCGGCTGACAGACCATTGAGCCACTTGGGAAAACTCTGAACGCTGGGAAGTTCAAACGTCCCGTCTCCATGGTGAAACACCAAACAAAGATTGAAATGCAGCCTTTTTATGTGGACCATGCCAGACTGTAGAGTATGAGAGGTGACTACTAGGAAGTATGTCGTCAATGCAGACAAAACAAACTACCATCATAAAAGTTCTGACAACAGAGGCCATTAGGAAGAGACAATGACTAATTAGTATTTAGGAGGAAGATGGTTGACATCAAACAGGACCACACAGGCTAAACTGGCTAAACTAAAGCTATTAGACACCTGGTGACATCTGGTGGTATAACAGGAGAGGGCAAGGAAAGTCTAGAACACATGTTCATAGAGACATTCTCAATGGCATTTATGTGAACCCTCACATCCTCTCTACTAGCCTCCTCAAAACCCATTGGACGTGAAGGTCAACCTGAAATGCCCACAGCAGTAATTAAAAGGATAATTTAGTTGCTACCGGCAGTCGGGCAGCACCCCGGTCAGGCTGACGCAACGATAGCAAGGTTAAACCGACTTCCTGAGCTTCAAACGCACCATTGAGTCATCGCAGGAATGAATGGTGTGATGTTATCGATGGCTTTTGTCGCAAACGGTCTAATGGACTCAAGGCAACAGTCTCCTGTCTCCATCAGTCCTCTGGTGACATCTAGTGGCCATGGTGGGAGAAGACTATGAAAGTCAACCAGTAGCTTCCTCCCCTTGTATACTTTCTACAATTCATTCTCAAACAGATTCCTGATAGCGAGGCATCCATCACATTCTCTTTCACCTAGTCTGGGGTTTTTTTTTCGTCAAATGAGTAAATAGTTTTTTTCTGTATGTTTTATTTGATAGCCATTCATTTAAATTTGAATTTCAAAATAAAATACAATTTTATTCTCATGCTTTTTCATGCTATATACACAGGATACCAGTACTGAGTAATGATAACTAGGTTATATACACAGGATACCAGTACTGAGTAATGATAACTAGGTTATATACACAGGGTACCAGTACTGAGTAATGATAACTAGGCTATATACACAGGATACCAGTACTGAGTAATGATAACTAGGTTATATACACAGGGTACCAGTACTGAGTAATGATAACTAGGTTATATACACAGGGTACCAGTACTGAGTAATGATAACTAGGCTATATACACAGGGTACCAGTACTGAGTAATGATAACTAGGCTATATACACAGGGTACCAGTACTGAGTAATGATAACTAGGCTATATACACAGGGTACCAGTACTGAGTAATGATAACTAGGTTATATACACAGGATACCAGTACTGAGTAATGATAACTAGGTTATATACATAGGGTACCAGTACTGAGTAATGATAACTAGGCTGTATACACAGGGTACCAGTACTGAGTAATGATAACTAGGTTATATACACAGGATACCAGTACCGAGTAATGATAACTAGGTTATATACACAGGGTACCAGTACTGAGTAATGATAACTAGGCTATATACACAGGGTACCAGTACTGAGTAATGATAACTAGGCTATATACACAGGGTACCAGTACTGAGTAATGATAACTAGGCTATATACACAGGGTACCAGTACTGAGTCATTATAACTAGGCTATATACACAGGGTACCAGTACTGAGTAATGATAACTAGGCTATATACACAGGGTACCAGTACTGAGTAATGATAACTAGGCTATATACACAGGGTACCAGTACTGAGTAATGATAACTAGGCTATATACACAGGGTACCAGTACTGAGTAATGATAACTAGGTTATATACACAGGATACCAGTACTGAGTAATGATAACTAGGTTATATACACAGGGTACCAGTACTGAGTAATGATAACTAGGCTATATACACAGGGTACCAGTACTGAGTCATTATAACTAGGCTATATACACAGGGTACCAGTACTGAGTAATGATAACTAGGCTATATACACAGGGTACCAGTACTGAGTAATGATAACTAGGCTATATACACAGGGTACCAGTACTGAGTAATGATAACTAGGCTATATACACAGGGTACCAGTACTGAGTAATGATAACTAGGCTATATACACAGGGTACCAGTACTGAGTAATGATAACTAGGTTATATACACAGGGTACCAGTACTGAGTAATGATAACTAGGTTATATACACAGGGTACCAGTACTGAGTAATGATAACTAGGTTATATACACAGGGTACCAGTACTGAGTAATGATAACTAGGTTATATACACAGGGTACCAGTACTGAGTAATGATAACTAGGTTATATACACAGGGTACCAATACTGAGTAATGATAACCAGGTTATATACACAGGATACCAGTACTGATTAATGATAACTAGGCTATATACACAGGGTACCAGTACTGAGTAATGATAACTAGGTTATATACACAGGGTACCAGTACTGAGTAATGATAACTAGGCTATATACACAGGGTACCAGTACTGAGAAATGATAACTAGGCTATATACACATGGTACCAGTACTGAGTAATGATAACTAGGCTATATACACAGGGTACCAGTACTGAGTAATGATAACTAGGTTATATACACAGGGTACCAGTACTGAGTAATGATAACTAGGCTATATACACAGGGTACCAGTACTGAGTAATGATAACTAGGCTATATACACAGGGTACCAGTACTGAGTAATGATAACTAGGCTATATACACAGGATACCAGTACTGAGTAATGATAACTAGGTTATATACACAGGGTACCAGTACTGAGTAATGATAACTAGGTTATATACACAGGGTACCAGTACTGAGTAATGATAACTAGGTAATATACACAAGATACCAGTACTGAGTAATGATAACTAGGTTATATACACAGGGTACCAGTACTGAGCAATGATAACTAGGCAATATACACAGGGTACCAGTACTGAGTAATGATAACTAGGCTATATACACAGGGTACCAGTACTGAGTAATGATAACTAGGTTATATACACAGGGTACCAGTACTGAGTAATGATAACTAGGTTATATACACAGGGTACCAGTACTGAGTCCATGTGCAGGGGTAAATATGTACATATAACTAGGAATAAAGTGACGAGTCAACAGGATAGATAATTAACAGTAGTAGCAGCGTGTGATGAGTCAACAGGATAGATAATTAACAGTAGTAGCAGCGTGTGATGAGTCAACAGGATAGATAATTAACAGTAGTAGCAGCGTGTGATGAGTCAACAGGATAGATAATTAACAGTAGTAGCAGCGTGTGATGAGTCAACAGGATAGATAATTAACAGTAGTAGCAGCGTGTGATGAGTCAACAGGATAGATAATTAACAGTAGTAGCAGCGTGTGATGAGTCAACAGGATAGATAATTAACAGTAGTAGCAGCGTGTGACGAGTCAACAGGATAGATAATTAACAGTAGTAGCAGCGTGTGATGAGTCAACAGGATAGATAATTAACAGTAGTAGCAGCGTGTGATGAGTCAACAGGATAGATAATTAACAGTAGTAGCAGCGTGTGATGAGTCAACAGGATAGATAATTAACAGTAGTAGCAGCGTGTGATGAGTCAACAGGATAGATAATTAACAGTAGTAGCAGCGTGTGATGAGTCAACAGGATAGATAATTAACAGTAGTAGCAGCGTGTGATGAGTCAACAGGATAGATAATAAACAGTAGTAGCAGTGTGTGATGAGTCAACAGGATAGATAATTAACAGTAGTAGCAGCGTGTGATGAGTCAACAGGATAGATAATTAACAGTAGTAGCAGCGTGTGATGAGTCAACAGGATAGATAATTAACAGTAGTAGCAGCGTGTGATGAGTCAACAGGATAGATAATTAACAGTAGTAGCAGCGTGTGATGAGTCAACAGGATAGATAATTAACAGTAGTAGCAGCGTGTGATGAGTCAACAGGATAGATAATTAACAGTAGTAGCAGCGTGTGATGAGTCAACAGGATAGATAATTAACAGTAGTAGCAGCGTGTGATGAGTCAACAGGATAGATAATTAACAGTAGTAGCAGCGTGTGATGAGTCAACAGGATAGATAATTAACAGTAGTAGCAGCGTGTGATGAGTCAACAGGATAGATAATTAACAGTAGTAGCAGCGTGTGATGAGTCAACAAGATAGATAATTAACAGTAGTAGCAGCGTGTGAT
>NW_027259304.1:0-34745 GCF_045791955.1 Oncorhynchus clarkii lewisi
GGGTACTATGGTGTTGAATGCCGAGCTGTAGTCAATGAACAGCATTCTCACATAGGTATTCCTCTTGTCCAGATGGGTTAGGGCAGTGTGCAGTGTGGTTGAGATTGCATCGTCTGTGGACCTATTTGGGCGGTAAGCAAATTGGAGTGGGTCTAGGGTGTCAGGTAGGGTGGAGGTGATATGGTCCTTGACTAGTCTCTCAAAGCACTTCATGATGACGGAAGTGAGTGCTACGGGGCGGTAGTCGTTTAGCTCAGTTACCTTAGCTTTCTTGGGAACAGGAACAATGGTGGCCCTCTTGAAGCATGTGGGAACAGCAGACTGGTATAGGGATTGATTGAATATGTCCGTAAACACACCGGCCAGCTGGTCTGCGCATGCTCTGAGGGCGCGGCTGGGGATGCCGTCTGGGCCTGCAGCCTTGCGAGGGTTAACACGTTTAAATGTCTTACTCACCTCGGCTGCAGTGAAGGAGAGACCGCAAGTTTTCGTTGCAGGCCGTGTCAGTGGCACTGTATTGTCCTCAAAGCGGGCAAAAAAGTTATTTAGTCTGCCTGGGAGCAGGACATCCTGGTCCGTGACTGGGCTGGATTTCTTCCTGTAGTCCGTGATTGACTGTAGACCCTGCCACATGCCTCTTGTGTCTGAGCCGTTGAATTGAGATTCTACTTTGTCTCTGTACTGACGCTTAGCTTGTTTGATAGCCTTGCGGAGGGAATAGCTGCACTGTTTGTATTCGGTCATGTTACCAGACACCTTGCCCTGATTAAAAGCAGTGGTTCGCGCTTTCAGTTTCACACGAATGCTGCCATCAATCCACGGTTTCTGGTTAGGGAATGTTTTAATCGTTGCTATGGGAACGACATCTTCAACGCACGTTCTAATGAACTCGCACACCGAATCAGCGTATTCGTCAATGTTGTTGTCTGACGCAATACGAAACATGTCCCAGTCCACGTGATGGAAGCAGTCTTGGAGTGTGGAGTCAGCTTGGTCGGACCAGCGTTGGACAGACCTCAGCGTGGGAGCCTCTTGTTTTAGTTTCTGTCTGTAGGCAGGGATCAACAAAATGGAGTCGTGGTCAGCTTTTCCGAAAGGGGGGCGGGGCAGGGCCTTATATGCGTCGCGGAAGTTAGAGTAACAATGATCCAAGGTCTTTCCACCCCTGGTTGCGCAATCGATATGCTGATAAAATTTGGGGAGTCTTGTTTTCAGATTAGCCTTGTTAAAATCCCCAGCTACAATGAATGCAGCCTCCGGATAAATGGTTTCCAGTTTGCAAAGAGTCAAATAAAGTTCATTCAGAGCCAACGATGTGTCTGCTTGGGGGGGGATATATACGGCTGTGATTATAATCGAAGAGAATTCTCTTGGTAGATAATGCGGTCTACATTTGATTGTGAGGAATTCTAAATCAGGTGAACAGAAGGATTTGAGTTCCTGTATGTTTCTTTCATCACACCATGTCACGTTAGTCATAAGGCATACGCCCCCGCCCCTCTTTTTACCAGAAAGATGTTTTTTCCTGTCTGCGCGATGCGTGGAGAAACCTGTTGGCTGCACCGCTTCGGATAGCGTCTCTCCAGTAAGCCACGTTTCCGTGAAGCAAAGAACGTTACAGTCTCTGATGTCCCTCTGGAATGCTACCCTTGCTCGGATTTCATCAACCTTGTTGTCAAGAGACTGGACATTGGCAAGAAGAATGCTAGGGAATGGTGCACGGTGTGCCCGTCTCCGGAGTCTGACCAGAAGACCGCCTCGTTTCCCTCTTTTTCGGAGTCGTTTTTTTGGGTCGCTGCATGGGATCCACTCCGTTGTCCTGTTTGTAAGGCAGAGCACAGGATCCGCGTCGCGAAAAGCGTATTCTTGGTCGTACTGATGGTGAGTTGACGCTGATCTTATATTCAGTAGTTCTTCTCGACTGTATGTGATGAAACCTAAGATGACCTGGGGTACTAATGTAAGAAATAACACGTAAAAAAACAAAAAACTGCATAGTTTCCTAGGAACGCGAAGCGAGGCGGCCATCTCTGTCGGCGCCGGAAGTACTTCTACTGCCACTACTTCTACTACTACTGCCACTACTTCTACTGCCACTACTTCTACTACTACTGCCACTACTTCTACTACTACTGCCACTACTTCTACTACTACTGCCACTACTTCTACTACTACTGCCACTACTTCTACTGCCACTACTTCTACTACTACTGCCACTACTTCTACTACTACTGCCACTACTTCTACTACTGCTGCCACTACTTCTACTGCCACTACTTCTACTTCTACTGCCACTACTTCTACTGCCACTACTTCTACTGCTTCAACTGCCACTACTTCTACTGCCACTACTTCTACTGCCACTACTTCTACTACTACTGCCACTACTTCTACTACCACTACTTCTACTACTACTGCCACTACTTCTACTACCACTACTTCTACTACTACTGCCACTACTTCTACTGCCACTACTTCTACTACTACTACCACTACTTCTACCACTACTTCTACTGCCACTACTTCTACTGCCACTACTTCCACTACTTCTACTACTACTGCCACTACTTCTACTACTACTGCCACTACTTCTACTACCACTACTTCTACTACTACTGACACTACTGCCACTACTTCTACTACTGCTGCCACTACTTCTACTACTGCCGCCACTACTACTGCCACTAGTTCTACTGCCACTATTTCTACTACTTCTACTACTACTGCCACTACTACTGCCACTACTTCTACTACTACTGCCACTACTTCTACTACTACTGCCACTACTTCTACTACTACTGCCACTACTTCTACTACTACTGCCACTACTTCTACTACTACTGTCACTACTTCTACTGCCACTACTTCTACTGCCACTACTTCTACTGCCACTACTTCTACTGCCACTACTTCCACTACTTCTACTACTACTGCCACTACTTCTACTGCCACTACTTCTACTACTACTGCCACTACTTATACTACTGCTGCCACTACTTCTACTACTGCCACCACTACTACTGCCACTAGTTATACTGCCACTACTTCTACTACTACTGCCACTACTTCTACTACTACTGCCACTACTTCTACTACTACTGCCACTACTTCTACTACTACTGCCACTACTTCTATTGCCACTACTTCCACTACCACTTCTGCCACTACTTCTACTACTACTGCCACTACTACTGCCACTACTACTGCCACTACTTCTACTACCACTACTTCTACTACTACTACCGCCACTACTTCTACCGCCACTACTTCTACTACCTCTACTACCACTACCACTACTTCTACTACCACTACCTCTACTACCACTACCACTACCTCTACTACCACTACCTCTACTACCACTACCTCTACTACCACTACCTCTACTACCACTACCTCTACTACCACTACCTCTACTACTACTGCCACTACTTCTACTGCCACTACTTCTACTGCCACTATTTCTACTGCCACTATTTCTACTGCCACTACATCTACTACTACTGCTGCCACTACTTCTACTACTACTGCTGCCACTACTTCTACTACTACTGCTGCCACTACTTCTACTACTGCTGCCACTACTTCTACTACTGCTGCCACTACTTCTACTACTACTGCCACTACTTCTACTACTGCTGCCACTACTTCTACTACTGCTGCCACTACTTCTACTGCCACTACTTCTACTGCCACTACTTCTACTGCCACTACTTCTACTACTACTGCCACTACTTCTACTACTACTGCCACTACTTCTACTACTACTGCCACTACTTCTACTACTACTGACTTTTTGTAATTCAGTGTGAGACATTCAATAAGACTTTTCTCCCTACTTTTAAAGTGAGTTGAGAAAACGTGACCCACACCAGATTCTTATTCTCCATATCTCTGATGGCTTCCTTCCATCTCACACTTCAACCCTGTTTAACACTGCAGCTCATCTCTTCCTCTCTCTCTCTACTCAGGATTAGCTTCCCTCCTGAGATAAAAGGGTTTATCTTCACACAAATTAACACTGTGGGAAAGAGTGAGAGGGAGAGTATAAGGAGAGATGGAACAAGAGAAAGACAAGGAGAGACATTTAGACAGTGAAACAAGCGCACAAAATGACCTGCAAGTGGTAACACGGCATCATCATCAGCGGATTCTCTGGCGCTGACACACACACACACACACACTGCTGCTGAGGCAGAGCGAAAGTCACATTCAACAGCAAAACGTTTCACTTTCATACCAGAGTCCATTTTTCTAACACAGTAAAGCCACCAGTCAGAGAGGGAGGCAGAGGGAGAGATATTGTCAAAGTAATCTAAAGCTCACTAATTTAGATAACTAGAGGAGACAGATACAACGCAGGGAATAGAAGAACGAGGGATGAGATGGGCTGATAGAAACAGAGATCATGTAGATGGTTAAAGAGATGTACAGATAGAAGGAGGGATGAGATGGGCTGATAGAGACAGAGATCATGTAGATGGTTAAAGAGGAGATGTCCAGATAGAAGAACGAGGGATGAGATGGGCTGATAGAGACAGAGATCATGTAGATTGTTAAAGAGGAGATGTACAGATAGAAGAACGAGGGATGAGATGGGCTGATAGAGACAGAGATCATGTAGATGGATAAAGATATGTACAGATAGAAGAACGAGGGATGCGATGGGCTGATAGAGACAGAGATCATGTAGATGGTTAAAGAGGAGATGGGCTGATAGAGAGAGAGATCATGTAGATGGTTAAAGAGGAGATGGGCTGATGAGACAGAGATCATGTAGATGGTTAAAGAGGAGATGTACAGATAGAAGGGGGGATTAGATGGGCTGATAGAGACAGAGATCATGTAGATGGTTAAAGAGGAGATGTACAGATAGAAGAACGAGGGATGAGATGGGCTGATAGAGACAGAGATCATGTAGATGGATAAAGATATGTACAGATAGAAGAATGAGGGATGAGATGGGCTGATAGAGACAGAGATCATGTAGATGGTTAAAGAGATGTACAGATAGAAGGAGGGATGAGATGGGCTGATAGAGACAGAGATCATGTAGATGGTTAAAGAGGAGATGTACAGATAGAAGGAGGGATGAGATGGGCTGATAGAGAGAGATCATGTAGATGGTTAAAGAGGAGATGGGCTGATAGACAGAGATCATGTAGATGGTTAAAGAGGAGATGGGCTGATAGACAGAGATCATGTAGATGGTTAAAGAGGAGATGGGCTGATAGAAGGAGGGATGAGATGGGCTGATAGAAGGAGGGATGAGATGGGCTGATAGAGACAGATCATGTAGATGGTTAAAGAGGAGATGGGCTGATAGAAGGAGGGGGAGAAAGACATGGTGCCCCTGATTCACTTAGTCCCTGTAATGTGTGTGTAAGAGACAGAGGGATCCGTGTTCCAGCATCAGCAGGCTGATTAGAGTTTGGGCGGGAAACTGTCACGGGGCACTGCTGCCCTTGTTATTTTGAACCAGTGGGCCAACACACACACACACACACAACACACGGTACTTTGGTTGGGAGTCATCTTGTCAGACAGAGAGAGACCCAAAGACACTAGCTCCCACATAAAAGACCCAGGGTTTTAAATCACACAGCACATTACCATTAAACACTACCGTATTCTAACCGTTTAAACATTTACAATATCAATGTTTAAACCTTAATGCTGATAGTAGATGACAGAGACAATACACTGGTGGTTAGAAGGCTATATAATATACAGCAGACAGAGACAGAACACCAACCACACTGAGGGAGGCAGGCGGGCAGGGAGAGGGAGGGGAGGCAGGCAAGGAGAGAGGGAGGGAGGCAGGGAGAGAGGGAGGGAGGGAGGCAGGGCCAGAGGGAGGGAGGGAGGCAGGGCCAGAGGGAGGGAGGCAGGGAGAGAGGGAAGGAGGCAGGGAGAGAGGGAGGCTGGCATGGAGAGAGGGAGGTTGGCAGGCAGGGAGAGAGGGAGGGAGGCAGGCAGGGAGAGAGGGAGGCAGGCAGGCAGGGAGAGAGGGAGGCAGGCAGGCAGGGAGAGAGGGAGGCAGGCAGGCAGGCAGGGAGAGAGGGAGGCAGGCAGGCAGGGAGAGAGGGAGGCAGGCAGGCAGGCAGGGAGAGAGGGAGGCAGGCAGGCAGGCAGGGAGAGAGGGAGGCAGGCAGGCAGGCAGCGAGAGAGGGAGGCAGGCAGGCAGGCAGGGAGAGAGGGAGGCAGGCAGGCAGGCAGGGAGAGAGGGAGGCAGGCAGGCAGGCAGGGAGAGAGGGAGGCAGGCAGGCAGGCAGGGAGAGAGGGAGGCAGGCAGGCAGGCAGGGAGAGAGGGAGGCAGGCAGGCAGGGAGAGAGGGAGGGAGGCAGGCAGGGAGGCAGGGAGAGAGGGAGGCCGGCAGGCAGGCAGGGAGAGAGGGAGGCAGGCAGGCAGGGAGAGAGGGAGGCAGGCAGGTAGGGAGAGAGGGAGGGAGGGAGGCAGGGAGAGAGAGAGGGAGGGAGGCAGGGAGAGAGGGAGGGAGGGAGGCAGGGAGAGAGAGAGGGAGGGAGGCAAGCAGGGAGAGAGAGAGGCAGGCAGGCAGGGAGAGAGAGAGGCAGGCAGGCAGGGAGAGAGAGAGGGAGGCAGGCAGGGAGAGAGAGAGGGAGGCAGGCAGGGAGAGAGGGAGTGAGGCAGGCAGAGAGAGAGGGAGTGAGGCAGGCAGGGAGAGAGGGAGTGAGGCAGGCAGGGAGAGAGAGAGTGAGGCAGGCAGGCAGGGAGAGAGAGAGTGAGGCAGGCAGGCAGGGAGAGAGGGAGTGAGGCAGGCAGGGAGAGAGGGAGTGAGGCAGGCAGGGAGAGAGGGAGTGAGGCAGGCAGGGAGAGAGGGAGTGAGGCAGGCAGGGAGAGAGAGAGTGAGGCAGGCAGGCAGGGAGAGAGGGAGGGAGGCAGGCAGGGAGAGAGAGAGTGAGGCAGGCAGGCAGGGAGAGAGGGAGGGAGGCAGGGAGAGAGAGAGTGAGGCAGGCAGGCAGGCAGGGAGAGAGTGAGGCAGGCAGGCAGGGAGAGAGGGAGTGAGGCAGGCAGGCAGGGAGAGAGGGAGTGAGGCAGGCAGGGAGAGAGGGAGTGAGGCAGGCAGGCAGGGAGAGAGGGAGTGAGGCAGGGAGAGAGGGAGTGAGGCAGGCAGGCAGGGAGAGAGGGAGGGAGGCAGGCAGGGAGAGAGGGAGGGAGGCAGGCAGGCAGGGAGAGAGGGAGTGAGGCAGGCAGGGAGAGAGGGAGTGAGGCAGGGAGAAAAAGTAGAGAAACAAACAAAAGGTCAGTGACTAATGGAGCTGGGTTAGGTGAGGATAGGATGGGTGAGGGGGGAGGCCTCTCCATTGCTGGGTCAGGTGAGGATAGGATGGGTGAGGGGGGAGGCCTCTCCATTGCTGGGTCAGGTGAGGATAGGATGGTGAGGGGGGAGGCCTCTCCATTGCTGGGTCAGGTGAGGATAGGATGGTGAGGGGGGGAGGCCTCTCCATTGCTGGGTTAGGTGAGGATAGGATGGTGAGGGGGAGGCCTCTCCATTGCTGGGTTAGGTGAGGATAGGATGGTGAGGGAGGGAGGCCTCTCCTTGGCTGGGTTAGGTGAGGATAGGATGGTGAGGGGGGAGGCCTCTCCATGGCTGGGTGGCCTCTCCATGGCTGGGTTAGGTAAGGATATGATGGTGAGGGAGGGAGGGAGGCCTCTCCTTGGCTGGGTTAGGTGAGAAAAGGATGGTGAGGGAGGGAGGCCTCTCCTTGGCTGGGTTAGGTGAGGATAGGATGGTGAGGGAGGGAGGCCTCTCCTTGGCTGGGTTAGGTGAGGATAGGATGGTGAGGGAGGGAGGGAGGCCTCTCCTTGGCTGGGTTAGGTGAGAAAAGGATGGTGAGGGAGGGAGGCCTCTCCTTGGCTGGGTTAGGTGAGGATAGGATGGTGAGGGAGGGAGGCCTCTCCTTGGCTGGGTTAGGTGAGGATAGGATGGTGAGGGAGGGAGGCCTCTCCTTGGCTGGGTTAGGTGAGGATAGGATGGTGAGGGACGGAGGCCTCTCCTTGGCTGGGTTAGGTGAGGATAGGATGGTGAGGGAGGGAGGCCTCTCCTTGGCTGGGTTAGGTGAGGATAGGATGGTGAGGGAGGGAGGGAGGCCTCTCCTTGGCTGGGTTAGGTGAGAAAAGGATGGTGAGGGAGGGAGGCCTCTCCTTGGCTGGGTTAGGTGAGGATAGGATGGTGAGGGAGGGAGGCCTCTCCTTGGCTGGGTTAGGTGAGGATAGGATGGTGAGGGAGGGAGGCCTCTCCTTGGCTGGGTTAGGTGAGGATAGGATGGTGAGGGAGGGAGGCCTCTCCTTGGCTGGGTTAGGTGAGGATAGGATGGTGAGGGAGGGAGGCCTCTCCTTGTCTGGGTTAGGTGAGGATAGGATGGTGAGGGAGGGAGGGAGGCCTCTCCTTGGCTGGGTTAGGTGAGGGCGGGAGGGAGGCCTCTCCTTGGCTGGGTTTGGTGAGGATAGGATGGTGAGGGAGGCCTCTACTTGGCTGGGTTAGGTGAGGATAGGATGGTGAGAGAGGGAGGCCTCTCCATGGCTGGGTTAGGTGAGGATAGGATGGTGAGGGAGGGAGGGAGGCCTCTCCTTGGCTGGGTTAGGTGAGGATAGGATGGTGAGGGAGGGAGGCCTCTCCATGGCTGGGTTAGGTGAGGATAGGATGGTGAGGGAGGGAGGCCTCTCCATGGCTGGGTTAGGTGAGGATAGGATGGTGAGGGAGGGAGGGAGGCCTCTCCATGGCTGGGTTAGGTGAGGATAGGATGGTGAGGCAGGGAGGCCTCTCCATGGCTGGGTTAGGTGAGGATAGGATGGTGAGGGAGGGAGGGAGGCCTCTCCATGGCTGGGTTAGGTGAGGATAGGATAGTGAGGGAGGGAGGCCTCTCCTTGGCTTGTTTGGCTCAACAACAGTAACACTGTATTCTAATGTGAATGAGGGATATGAGGTAGACATGCTGTGTGTGTGGTTACATGCCAGACTCAATGAGGTGTGTTTAAGTGCTGCTGAAGACTGACAGTAATGCTATTGTTTTTATTCATGTCTGATGAAAGATTTATCATGTGGCTCTTTACAACACAGTGCTTTTACAACATGGAGAAGAGCGCCTGTCTGGAACCCTCTCCAACACACACACAGTTCCGACAGTAAACACACACACACTATTCCGACAGTAAACACACACACACACTATTCCGACAGTAAACACACACACACACACTATTCCGACAGTAAACACACACACACACACTATTCCGACAGTAAACACACACACACACACACACACACACACACACACACACACACTATTCCGACAGTAAACACACACTATTCCGACAGTAAACACACACTATTCCGACAGTAAACACACACTATTCCGACAGTAAACACACAATATTCCGACAGTAAACACACAATATTCCGACAGTAAACACACAATATTCCGACAGTAAACACACACACACACACACTATTCCGACAGTAAACACACACACACTATTCCGACAGTAAACACACACACACTATTCCGACAGTAAACACACACACGCACACACACACACACACACTATTCCGACAGTAAACACACAATATTCCGACAGTAAACACACACTATTCCGACAGTAAACACACACTATTCCGACAGTAAACACACAATATTCCGACAGTAAACACACACACACACACACTATTCCGACAGTAAACACACACACACACACACACACTATTCCGACAGTAAACACACACACACACACTATTCCGACAGTAAACACACACACACACTATTCCGACAGTAAACACACACACACTATTCCGACAGTAAACACACACACACTATTCCGACAGTAAACACACACACACTATTCCGACAGTAAACACACACACACTATTCCGACAGTAAACACACACACACTATTCCGACAGTAAACACACAAACACTATTCCGACAGTAAACACACACACTATTCCGACAGTAAACACACACTATTCCGACAGTAAACACACACACACTATTCCGACAGTAAACACACACACACTATTCCGACAGTAAACACACACACACTATTCCGACAGTAAACACACACACACTATTCCGACAGTAAACACACACACACTATTCCGACAGTAAACACACACACACTATTCCGACAGTAAACACACACACTATTCCGACAGTAAACACACACTATTCCGACAGTAAACACACACACACTATTCCGACAGTAAACACACACACACTATTCCGACAGTAAACACACACACACTATTCCGACAGTAAACACACACACTATTCCGACAGTAAACACACACACTATTCCGACAGTAAACACACACACACACACTATTCCGACAGTAAACACACAATATTCCGACAGTAAACACACACACACACACACACTATTCCGACAGTAAACACACACACACTATTCCGACAGTAAACACACACACACACTATTCCGACAGTAAACACACGCACGCACACACACACTATTCCGACAGTAAACACACACTATTCCGACAGTAAACACACAATATTCCGACAGTAAACACACACTATTCCGACAGTAAACACACACTATTCCGACAGTAAACACACACTATTCCGACAGTAAACACACACTATTCCGACAGTAAACACACACTATTCCGACAGTAAACACACACTATTCCGACAGTAAACACAAACACACACACACACACTATTCCGACAGTAAACACACACACACACTATTCCGACAGTAAACACACACACACTATTCCGACAGTAAACACACACACACACTATTCCGACAGTAAACACACACACACTATTCCGACAGTAAACACACACACACTATTCCGACAGAAAACACACACACACTATTCCGACAGTAAACACACACACACACTATTCCGACAGTAAACACACACACACACTATTCCGACAGTAAACACACACACACTATTCCGACAGTAAACACACACACTATTCCGACAGTAAACACACACACACACACTATTCCGACAGTAAACACACACACTATTCCGACAGTAAACACACACACACACACACACACACACACACTATTCCGACAGCAAACACACACACACACACACACAAACACACACACACTATTCCGACAGTAAACACACACTATTCCGACAGTAAACACACACTATTCCGACAGTAAACACACAATATTCCGACAGTAAACACACACACACACACTATTCTAACAGTAAACACACACATTATTCACACAGAAACACACACTATTCGGACAGAAAAACACACTATTCAGAAACAAAGAGACACAGAAAAAGAGAGGAATGGGAGATGCGACTGATGAAAGCTCTCAGAACACAATGCAAGAGGAGAGGAGACACAGAGTGAGTGAAAGGAGAAACTGGACTCCTGCATAATGACAAAATGTCTGCCGTGCGCCAGTCTCTCGCTCTCCTGAACTCTTTACAGAGGCAAGCACAAAGAAGTCTTAGAGGATGAAAGACCGAATGAAAGCCTACACAGGCCTTTAGATGACTGGATGATGGAGGGAGAGAGAGAAGAGGGCTGGAGAGAATGTGTTGAGACAGCAGGATAGAGTGGGAGAGAAGAGGGATGGAGAGAATGTGTTGAGACAGAAGGATAGAGGGAGAGAAGAGGGCTGGAGAGAATGTGTTGGAGACAGAAGAATAGAGAGGGAGAGAAGAGGGATGGAGAGAATGTGTTGGAGACAGAAGAATAGAGAGGGAGAGAAGGGATGGAGAGAATGTGTTGGAGACAGAAGAATAGAGAGGGAGAGAAGAGGGATGGAGAGAATGTGTTGAGACAGGGAAGGAGAGAGGGAGAGAAGAGGGCTGGAGAGAATGTGTTGGAGACAGAAGGATAGAGAGGGAGAGAAGAGAGGGAAGAGTGAAGCGAGTGTGTGAAAGGCTCAGGCAGTCATTTCTTGGTTCTGCCTAATCCCCCTCCTAAAATGCACTCTAGTGAGGCCGAGGGATGTGTGCGCACAAACGGATCCCACCGATAAGATTACACTCCAAATTCCTAATTAATCCCTGTAAAACGGGAACAGAGGGGGGCGTGACAACATCACTATACCAGCCCACACCCTGACAGATACTGTGGCTGTTTAATTGTCACTTTAACTGCATTCCAGTTCAGGTCTCAGTAGGGATTGTGTGTCCTTGGGTCACTTGCGTTGGGAAATGGAGCTGACAGATCATCACCCTCATGATCAGATTGTACGCCAGCACAAACCACAGGCCTAAAACTGCCTAGAAATGATCATTTGAGTGGAGCCTCCTATGTCTTAACACTTCACACAGTTAAACGGAGACTGGAGGGAATATGTATGAGAGAGAGTGAGCGTCCTGGGTACGACACACACTCCCTCCCTCTGGCACAGAGAAGTGCAGTGATACAGCACTATATTTGGGCTGCCCTGCTATGGATCTAGCAGAACTAATAGTCCATCAGCAGAACTAATATCTACAAGATAACGCCAGCAGCCTTGGGTTTACCGAATTGATAGAAATCCTTCACATTTAATATGGACCAAGTTACATGTTGCCTAGTGGCTATTTCAGGCTCAGACCAGGGAACCACTCTTGTACAGCGCATTGGGAAAGTATTCAGACCCCTTGACCTTTTCCACATTGTTACGTTACAGCCTTGCTTAATCCTCATCAATCTACACACAATACCCCATAATGACAAAGCAACAACAGGTTTTTAGATTATTTTGCAAATAAAAATCTGGAAATAACACATTTACATAAGTATTCAGACCCTTTACTCAGGACTTCGTTGAAGCACCTTTAGCAGCGATCACAACCTCAAGTCTTCTTGGGTAAGAGGCTACAAGCTTTGCACACCTGCATTTGGGGAGTTTCTCCCATTATTCTCTGTAGATCCTCTCAAGCTCTGTCAGGTTGGATGGGGAGCGTTGCTGCACAGCTATTTTCAGGTCTCTCCAGAAATGTTCAAGTCCGGGCTCTGACTGGGCCACACAAGGACATTGAGACTTGTCCCGAAGCCACTCCTGTGTTGTCCTGGCTGTGTGCTGAAGATCGTTGTCCTGTTGGAAGGTAAACCTTCACCTCCAGTCTGAGGTCCTGAGGCCACTCTACCATAAAGGCCTGATTGGTGGAGGACTGCAGAGATGGTTGTCCTTTTGGAAGTTTATCCCACCTCCACAGAGGAACTCTGCTCTGTCAGAGTGACCATCAGGTTCTTTCTCACCTCCCTGACCAAGGCCCTTCTCCCCTGATTGCTCAGTTTGGCCGGGTGGCCAGCTCTAGGAAGAGTCTTGGTGGTTCTAAACGTCTTCCATTTAAGATGGAGGACACTGTGTTCTTGGGAACATCGAATGCTGTAGAAATGTTTTGGTACCTTTCCCCAGATCAGTGCCTCGACACAATCCTGTCTCGCAGCTCTACAGACAATTCCTTCAACCTCATGGCTTGGTTTTTGCTCTGACATGCACTGTCAACTATGGGACCTTTTATTAGACAGGAGTGTGCCTTTCCAAATCATGTCCAATCAATTTAATTTACCACAGGTGGACTCCAATCAAGTTGTAGAAACATCTCAAGGATGATCAATGGAAACAGGATGCACCTGAGCTCAATTTCAAGTCTCATAGCAAAGGGTCTGAATACTTATGTGAATACGGTATTTCTAAAATCCTGTTTCGCTTAGTTTTTATGGGGTATTGTGTGTAGATGGCTGAGGATTTTTATTTTATTTAATCCATTTTAGAATAAGGCTGTAACGTAACAAAATGTGGAAAAAGACAAGGGGTCTGAATACTTTCCGAATAACACTGATGTAGCCTATATATAGTGCAATGGGAAAAATATTAATCAAAGACCTATTATCCTGACTAAAACTACGCCCATAACGGGAAGAGCTGGATAAAAACAACTACCACAAATGACTTTTCATTTTAGTCAAGGAAAATGTGATGAGAAGAGTTCCACATGGGAGTAACAGACATTTCCTTTGACATTCAGCTCCATTTCATCTGCTTTGCCCAAACATTTCATACAATCCTCTCATTGGCAGAATTGAGCTTTTTCAGTTGCGTGATCTGATTGAGCTGATCTGATCGGCTCTCCCAAACAGCTCCCAGGTGGTCTCTTCAGTCACTCTCCCAAACAGCTCCCAGGCGGTCTCTTCAGTCACTCTCCCAAACAGCTCCCAGGCGGTCTCTTCAGTCACTCTCCCAAACAGCTCCCAGGCGGTCTCTTCAGTCACTCTCCCAAACAGCTCCCAGGCGGTCTCTTCAGTCACTCGTCAACCTTTTGAACTGATGTGACACCAGGACAGTTCACTTGTAACAAACTTAAACTATTATTTGACTAAACTAGCTGTGACTAAGGAAGTGAAAGTTGTTATGTGGATGACGGGAGTTAAGTGGTCTGTATAAATTTAGTCTGACTAAAACTAGACCAAAATTATCCAGTTTTAGTCCACTAAAATGGGGCATTTTAGAGTACTAAAAGTACATCTAAAATATTTAATTAATCAACACTGGGCTACACTGACTATCCAATATCTATATCTACACTGGAACAGAGACAGGGGAGAGGGATGAGGAAGTGGGTAGGAGAGGGATGAGGAAGTGGGTAGGAGAGGGATGAAGAAGTGGGTAGGAGAGGGATGAAGAAGTGGGTAGGAGAGGGATGAAGAAGTGGGTAGGAGAGGGATGAAGAAGTGGGTAGGAGAGGGATGAAGAAGTGGGTAGGAGAGGGATGAAGAAGTGGGTAGGAGAGGGATGAAGAAGTGGGTAGGAGAGGGATGAAGAAGTGGGTAGGAGAGGGAGAGGTGTATCGAGGGGGAAATTCACAAGCTTTGCTGCTTTCTCCTGAGATGTACTGTAGAGGTTGGTGCTGCTCTAGGTACCATGCAGTATTAACCAGCTATAGTCCCAGGAGAGACTAACAGAACCATGAAGACAGACTAAGTACCAGGCAGTATTAACCAGCTATAGTCCCAGGAGAGACTAACAGAACCATGAAGACAGACTGTAAGTACCAGGCAGTATTAACCAGCTATAGTCCCAGGAGAGACTAACAGAACCATGAAGACAGACTGTAAGTACCAGGCAGTATTAACCAGCTATAGTCCCAGGAGAGACTAACAGAACCATGAAGACAGACTAAGTACCAGGCAGTATTAACCAGCTATAGTCCCAGGAGAGACTAACAGAACCATGAAGACAGACTGTAAGTACCAGGCAGTATTAACCAGCTATAGTCCCAGGAGAGACTAACAGAACCATGAAGACAGACTGTAAGTACCAGGCAGTATTAACCAGCTATAGTCCCAGGAGAGACTAACAGAACCATGAAGACAGAATAAGTACCAGGCAGTATTAACCAGCTATAGTCCCAGGAGAGATTAACAGAACCATGAAGACAGAATAAGTACCAGGCAGTATTAACCAGCTATAGTCCCAGGAGAGACTAACAGAACCATGAAGACAGACTAAGTACCAGGCAGTATTAACCAGCTATAGTCCCAGGAGAGACTAACAGAACCATGAAGACAGACTGTAAGTACCAGGCAGTATTAACCAGCTATAGTAACAGGAGAGACTAACAGAACCATGAAGACAGACTGTAAGTACCAGGCAGTATTAACCAGCTATAGTCCCAGGAGAGACTAACAGAACCATGAAGACAGACTGTAAGTACCAGGCAGTATTAACCAGCTATAGTCCCAGGAGAGACTAACAGAACCATGAAGACAGACTGTAAGTACCAGGCAGTATTAACCAGCTATAGTCCCAGGAGAGACTAACAGAACCATAAAGACAGACTGTAAGTACCAGGCAGTATTAACCAGCTATAGTCCCAGGAGAGACTAACAGAACCATGAAGACAGACTAAGTACCAGGCAGTATTAACCAGCTATAGTCCCAGGAGAGACTAACAGAACCATGAAGACAGACTGTAAGTACCAGGCAGTATTAACCAGCTATAGTCCCAGGAGAGACTAACAGAACCATGAAGACAGACTAAGTGCCAGGCAGTATTAACCAGCTATAGTCCCAGGAGAGACTAACAGAACCATGAAGACAGACTGTAAGTACCAGGCAGTATTAACCAGCTATAGTCCCAGGAGAGACTAACAGAACCATGAAGACAGAATAAGTACCAGGCAGTATTAACCAGCTATAGTCCCAGGAGAGACTAACAGAACCATGAAGACAGACTAAGTGCCAGGCAGTATTAACCAGCTATAGTCCCAGGAGAGACTAACAGAACCATGAAGACAGACTGTAAGTACCAGGCAGTATTAACCAGCTATAGTCCCAGGAGAGACTAACAGAACCATGAAGACAGAATAAGTACCAGGCAGTATTAACCAGCTATAGTCCCAGGAGAGACTAACAGAACCATGAAGACAGACTGTAAGTACCAGGCAGTATTAACCAGCTATAGTCCCAGGAGAGACTAACAGAACCATGAAGACAGACTAAGTGCCAGGCAGTATTAACCAGCTATAGTCCCAGGAGAGACTAACAGAACCATGAAGACAGACTGTAAGTACCAGGCAGTATTAACCAGCTATAGTCCCAGGAGAGACTAACAGAACCATGAAGACAGACTGTAAGTACCAGGCAGTATTAACCAGCTATAGTCCCAGGAGAGACTAACAGAACCATGAAGACAGACTGTAAGTACCAGGCAGTATTAACCAGCTATAGTCCCAGGAGAGACTAACAGAACCATGAAGACAGACTGTAAGTACCAGGCAGTATTAACCAGCTATAGTAACAGGAGAGACTAACAGAACCATGAAGACAGACTGTAAGTACCAGGCAGTATTAACCAGCTATAGTCCCAGGAGAGACTAACAGAACCATGAAGACAGACTGTAAGTACCAGGCAGTATTAACCAGCTATAGTCCCAGGAGAGACTAACAGAACCATGAAGACAGAATAAGTACCAGGCAGTATTAACCAGCTATAGTCCCAGGAGAGACTAACAGAACCATGAAGACAGACTGTAAGTACCAGGCAGTATTAACCAGCTATAGTAACAGGAGAGACTAACAGAACCATGAAGACAGACTGTAAGTACCAGGCAGTATTAACCAGCTATAGTCCCAGGAGAGACTAACAGAACCATGAAGACAGACTGTAAGTACCAGGCAGTATTAACCAGCTATAGTCCCAGGAGAGACTAACAGAACCATGAAGACAGACTGTAAGTACCAGGCAGTATTAACCAGCTATAGTCCCAGGAGAGACTAACAGAACCATAAAGACAGACTGTAAGTACCAGGCAGTATTAACCAGCTATAGTCCCAGGAGAGACTAACAGAACCATGAAGACAGACTAAGTACCAGGCAGTATTAACCAGCTATAGTCCCAGGAGAGACTAACAGAACCATGAAGACAGACTGTAAGTACCAGGCAGTATTAACCAGCTATAGTCCCAGGAGAGACTAACAGAACCATGAAGACAGACTAAGTGCCAGGCAGTATTAACCAGCTATAGTCCCAGGAGAGACTAACAGAACCATGAAGACAGACTGTAAGTACCAGGCAGTATTAACCAGCTATAGTCCCAGGAGAGACTAACAGAACCATGAAGACAGAATAAGTACCAGGCAGTATTAACCAGCTATAGTCCCAGGAGAGACTAACAGAACCATGAAGACAGACTAAGTGCCAGGCAGTATTAACCAGCTATAGTCCCAGGAGAGACTAACAGAACCATGAAGACAGACTGTAAGTACCAGGCAGTATTAACCAGCTATAGTCCCAGGAGAGACTAACAGAACCATGAAGACAGAATAAGTACCAGGCAGTATTAACCAGCTATAGTCCCAGGAGAGACTAACAGAACCATGAAGACAGACTGTAAGTACCAGGCAGTATTAACCAGCTATAGTCCCAGGAGAGACTAACAGAACCATGAAGACAGACTAAGTGCCAGGCAGTATTAACCAGCTATAGTCCCAGGAGAGACTAACAGAACCATGAAGACAGACTGTAAGTACCAGGCAGTATTAACCAGCTATAGTCCCAGGAGAGACTAACAGAACCATGAAGACAGACTGTAAGTACCAGGCAGTATTAACCAGCTATAGTCCCAGGAGAGACTAACAGAACCATGAAGACAGACTGTAAGTACCAGGCAGTATTAACCAGCTATAGTCCCAGGAGAGACTAACAGAACCATGAAGACAGACTGTAAGTACCAGGCAGTATTAACCAGCTATAGTAACAGGAGAGACTAACAGAACCATGAAGACAGACTGTAAGTACCAGGCAGTATTAACCAGCTATAGTCCCAGGAGAGACTAACAGAACCATGAAGACAGACTGTAAGTACCAGGCAGTATTAACCAGCTATAGTCCCAGGAGAGACTAACAGAACCATAAAGACAGACTGTAAGTACCAGGCAGTATTAACCAGCTATAGTCCCAGGAGAGACTAACAGAACCATGAAGACAGACTAAGTACCAGGCAGTATTAACCAGCTATAGTCCCAGGAGAGACTAACAGAACCATGAAGACAGACTGTAAGTACCAGGCAGTATTAACCAGCTATAGTCCCAGGAGAGACTAACAGAACCATGAAGACAGACTAAGTGCCAGGCAGTATTAACCAGCTATAGTCCCAGGAGAGACTAACAGAACCATGAAGACAGACTGTAAGTACCAGGCAGTATTAACCAGCTATAGTCCCAGGAGAGACTAACAGAACCATGAAGACAGAATAAGTACCAGGCAGTATTAACCAGCTATAGTCCCAGGAGAGACTAACAGAACCATGAAGACAGACTAAGTGCCAGGCAGTATTAACCAGCTATAGTCCCAGGAGAGACTAACAGAACCATGAAGACAGACTGTAAGTACCAGGCAGTATTAACCAGCTATAGTCCCAGGAGAGACTAACAGAACCATGAAGACAGAATAAGTACCAGGCAGTATTAACCAGCTATAGTCCCAGGAGAGACTAACAGAACCATGAAGACAGACTGTAAGTACCAGGCAGTATTAACCAGCTATAGTCCCAGGAGAGACTAACAGAACCATGAAGACAGACTAAGTGCCAGGCAGTATTAACCAGCTATAGTCCCAGGAGAGACTAACAGAACCATGAAGACAGACTGTAAGTACCAGGCAGTATTAACCAGCTATAGTCCCAGGAGAGACTAACAGAACCATGAAGACAGACTGTAAGTACCAGGCAGTATTAACCAGCTATAGTCCCAGGAGAGACTAACAGAACCATGAAGACAGACTGTAAGTACCAGGCAGTATTAACCAGCTATAGTCCCAGGAGAGACTAACAGAACCATGAAGACAGACTGTAAGTACCAGGCAGTATTAACCAGCTATAGTCCCAGGAGAGACTAACAGAACCATGAAGACAGACTGTAAGTACCAGGCAGTATTAACCAGCTATAGTCCCAGGAGAGACTAACAGAACCATGAAGACAGACTGTAAGTACCAGGCAGTATTAACCAGCTATAGTCCCAGGAGAGACTAACAGAACCATGAAGACAGACTGTAAGTACCAGGCAGTATTAACCAGCTATAGTCCCATGAGAGACTAACAGAACCATGAAGACAGACTGTAAGTACCAGGCAGTATTAACCAGCTATAGTCCCAGGAGAGACTAACAGAACCATGAAGACAGACTGTAAGTACCAGGCAGTATTAACCAGCTATAGTCCCAGGAGAGACTAACAGAACCATGAAGACAGACTAAGTACCAGGCAGTATTAACCAGCTATAGTCCCAGGAGAGACTAACAGAACCATGAAGACAGACTGTAAGTACCAGGCAGTATTAACCAGCTATAGTCCCAGGAGAGACTAACAGAACCATGAAGACAGACTGTAAGTACCAGGCAGTATTAACCAGCTATAGTCCCAGGAGAGACTAACAGAACCATGAAGACAGACTGTAAGTACCAGGCAGTATTAACCAGCTATAGTCCCAGGAGAGACTAACAGAACCATGAAGACAGACTGTAAGTACCAGGCAGTATTAACCAGCTATAGTCCCAGGAGAGACTAACAGAACCATGAAGACAGACTGTAAGTACCAGGCAGTATTAACCAGCTATAGTCCCAGGAGAGACTAACAGAACCATGAAGACAGACTGTAAGTACCAGGCAGTATTAACCAGCTATAGTCCCAGGAGAGACTAACAGAACCATGAAGACAGACTGTAAGTACCAGGCAGTATTAACCAGCTATAGTCCCATGAGAGACTAACAGAACCATGAAGACAGACTGTAAGTACCAGGCAGTATTAACCAGCTATAGTCCCAGGAGAGACTAACAGAACCATGAAGACAGACTGTAAGTACCAGGCAGTATTAACCAGCTATAGTCCCAGGAGAGACTAACAGAACCATGAAGACAGACTAAGTACCAGGCAGTATTAACCAGCTATAGTCCCAGGAGAGACTAACAGAACCATGAAGACAGACTGTAAGTACCAGGCAGTATTAACCAGCTATAGTCCCAGGAGAGACTAACAGAACCATGAAGACAGACTGTAAGTACCAGGCAGTATTAACCAGCTATAGTCCCAGGAGAGACTAACAGAACCATGAAGACAGAATAAGTACCAGGCAGTATTAACCAGCTATAGTCCCAGGAGAGACTAACAGAACCATGAAGACAGACTGTAAGTACCAGGCAGTATTAACCAGCTATAGTCCCAGGAGAGACTAACAGAACCATGAAGACAGACTGTAAGTACCAGGCAGTATTAACCAGCTATAGTCCCAGGAGAGACTAACAGAACCATGAAGACAGACTGTAAGTACCAGGCAGTATTAACCAGCTATAGTCCCAGGAGAGACTAACAGAACCATAAAGACAGACTGTAAGTACCAGGCAGTATTAACCAGCTATAGTCCCAGGAGAGACTAACAGAACCATGAAGACAGACTGTAGGTACCAGGCAGTATTAACCAGCTATAGTCCCAGGAGAGACTAACAGAACCATGAAGACAGACTAAGTACCAGGCAGTATTAACCAGCTATAGTCCCAGGAGAGACTAACAGAACCATGAAGACAGACTGTAAGTACCAGGCAGTATTAACCAGCTATAGTCCCAGGAGAGACTAACAGAACCATGAAGACAGACTGTAAGTACCAGGCAGTATTAACCAGCTATAGTCCCAGGAGAGACTAACAGAACCATGAAGACAGACTAAGTACCAGGCAGTATTAACCAGCTATAGTCCCAGGAGAGACTAACAGAACCATGAAGACAGACTGTAAGTACCAGGCAGTATTAACCAGCTATAGTCCCAGGAGAGACTAACAGAACCATGAAGACAGACTGTAAGTACCAGGCAGTATTAACCAGCTATAGTCCCAGGAGAGACTAACAGAACCATGAAGACAGAATAAGTACCAGGCAGTATTAACCAGCTATAGTCCCAGGAGAGATTAACAGAACCATGAAGACAGAATAAGTACCAGGCAGTATTAACCAGCTATAGTCCCAGGAGAGACTAACAGAACCATGAAGACAGACTAAGTACCAGGCAGTATTAACCAGCTATAGTCCCAGGAGAGACTAACAGAACCATGAAGACAGACTGTAAGTACCAGGCAGTATTAACCAGCTATAGTAACAGGAGAGACTAACAGAACCATGAAGACAGACTGTAAGTACCAGGCAGTATTAACCAGCTATAGTCCCAGGAGAGACTAACAGAACCATGAAGACAGACTGTAAGTACCAGGCAGTATTAACCAGCTATAGTCCCAGGAGAGACTAACAGAACCATGAAGACAGACTGTAAGTACCAGGCAGTATTAACCAGCTATAGTCCCAGGAGAGACTAACAGAACCATAAAGACAGACTGTAAGTACCAGGCAGTATTAACCAGCTATAGTCCCAGGAGAGACTAACAGAACCATGAAGACAGACTAAGTACCAGGCAGTATTAACCAGCTATAGTCCCAGGAGAGACTAACAGAACCATGAAGACAGACTGTAAGTACCAGGCAGTATTAACCAGCTATAGTCCCAGGAGAGACTAACAGAACCATGAAGACAGACTAAGTGCCAGGCAGTATTAACCAGCTATAGTCCCAGGAGAGACTAACAGAACCATGAAGACAGACTGTAAGTACCAGGCAGTATTAACCAGCTATAGTCCCAGGAGAGACTAACAGAACCATGAAGACAGAATAAGTACCAGGCAGTATTAACCAGCTATAGTCCCAGGAGAGACTAACAGAACCATGAAGACAGACTAAGTGCCAGGCAGTATTAACCAGCTATAGTCCCAGGAGAGACTAACAGAACCATGAAGACAGACTGTAAGTACCAGGCAGTATTAACCAGCTATAGTCCCAGGAGAGACTAACAGAACCATGAAGACAGAATAAGTACCAGGCAGTATTAACCAGCTATAGTCCCAGGAGAGACTAACAGAACCATGAAGACAGACTGTAAGTACCAGGCAGTATTAACCAGCTATAGTCCCAGGAGAGACTAACAGAACCATGAAGACAGACTAAGTGCCAGGCAGTATTAACCAGCTATAGTCCCAGGAGAGACTAACAGAACCATGAAGACAGACTGTAAGTACCAGGCAGTATTAACCAGCTATAGTCCCAGGAGAGACTAACAGAACCATGAAGACAGACTGTAAGTACCAGGCAGTATTAACCAGCTATAGTCCCAGGAGAGACTAACAGAACCATAAAGACAGACTGTAAGTACCAGGCAGTATTAACCAGCTATAGTCCCAGGAGAGACTAACAGAACCATGAAGACAGACTAAGTACCAGGCAGTATTAACCAGCTATAGTCCCAGGAGAGACTAACAGAACCATGAAGACAGACTGTAAGTACCAGGCAGTATTAACCAGCTATAGTCCCAGGAGAGACTAACAGAACCATGAAGACAGACTAAGTGCCAGGCAGTATTAACCAGCTATAGTCCCAGGAGAGACTAACAGAACCATGAAGACAGACTGTAAGTACCAGGCAGTATTAACCAGCTATAGTCCCAGGAGAGACTAACAGAACCATGAAGACAGAATAAGTACCAGGCAGTATTAACCAGCTATAGTCCCAGGAGAGACTAACAGAACCATGAAGACAGACTAAGTGCCAGGCAGTATTAACCAGCTATAGTCCCAGGAGAGACTAACAGAACCATGAAGACAGACTGTAAGTACCAGGCAGTATTAACCAGCTATAGTCCCAGGAGAGACTAACAGAACCATGAAGACAGAATAAGTACCAGGCAGTATTAACCAGCTATAGTCCCAGGAGAGACTAACAGAACCATGAAGACAGACTGTAAGTACCAGGCAGTATTAACCAGCTATAGTCCCAGGAGAGACTAACAGAACCATGAAGACAGACTAAGTGCCAGGCAGTATTAACCAGCTATAGTCCCAGGAGAGACTAACAGAACCATGAAGACAGACTGTAAGTACCAGGCAGTATTAACCAGCTATAGTCCCAGGAGAGACTAACAGAACCATGAAGACAGACTGTAAGTACCAGGCAGTATTAACCAGCTATAGTCCCAGGAGAGACTAACAGAACCATGAAGACAGACTGTAAGTACCAGGCAGTATTAACCAGCTATAGTCCCAGGAGAGACTAACAGAACCATGAAGACAGACTGTAAGTACCAGGCAGTATTAACCAGCTATAGTAACAGGAGAGACTAACAGAACCATGAAGACAGACTGTAAGTACCAGGCAGTATTAACCAGCTATAGTCCCAGGAGAGACTAACAGAACCATGAAGACAGACTGTAAGTACCAGGCAGTATTAACCAGCTATAGTCCCAGGAGAGACTAACAGAACCATGAAGACAGACTGTAAGTACCAGGCAGTATTAACCAGCTATAGTCCCAGGAGAGACTAACAGAACCATGAAGACAGACTGTAAGTACCAGGCAGTATTAACCAGCTATAGTAACAGGAGAGACTAACAGAACCATGAAGACAGACTGTAAGTACCAGGCAGTATTAACCAGCTATAGTCCCAGGAGAGACTAACAGAACCATGAAGACAGACTGTAAGTACCAGGCAGTATTAACCAGCTATAGTCCCAGGAGAGACTAACAGAACCATGAAGACAGACTGTAAGTACCAGGCAGTATTAACCAGCTATAGTCCCAGGAGAGACTAACAGAACCATGAAGACAGACTGTAAGTACCAGGCAGTATTAACCAGCTATAGTCCCAGGAGAGACTAACAGAACCATGAAGACAGACTAAGTACCAGGCAGTATTAACCAGCTATAGTCCCAGGAGAGACTAACAGAACCATGAAGACAGACTGTAAGTACCAGGCAGTATTAACCAGCTATAGTCCCAGGAGAGACTAACAGAACCATGAAGACAGACTAAGTGCCAGGCAGTATTAACCAGCTATAGTCCCAGGAGAGACTAACAGAACCATGAAGACAGACTGTAAGTACCAGGCAGTATTAACCAGCTATAGTCCCAGGAGAGACTAACAGAACCATGAAGACAGAATAAGTACCAGGCAGTATTAACCAGCTATAGTCCCAGGAGAGACTAACAGAACCATGAAGACAGACTAAGTGCCAGGCAGTATTAACCAGCTATAGTCCCAGGAGAGACTAACAGAACCATGAAGACAGACTGTAAGTACCAGGCAGTATTAACCAGCTATAGTCCCAGGAGAGACTAACAGAACCATGAAGACAGAATAAGTACCAGGCAGTATTAACCAGCTATAGTCCCAGGAGAGACTAACAGAACCATGAAGACAGACTGTAAGTACCAGGCAGTATTAACCAGCTATAGTCCCAGGAGAGACTAACAGAACCATGAAGACAGACTAAGTGCCAGGCAGTATTAACCAGCTATAGTCCCAGGAGAGACTAACAGAACCATGAAGACAGACTGTAAGTACCAGGCAGTATTAACCAGCTATAGTCCCAGGAGAGACTAACAGAACCATGAAGACAGACTGTAAGTACCAGGCAGTATTAACCAGCTATAGTCCCAGGAGAGACTAACAGAACCATGAAGACAGACTGTAAGTACCAGGCAGTATTAACCAGCTATAGTCCCAGGAGAGACTAACAGAACCATGAAGACAGACTGTAAGTACCAGGCAGTATTAACCAGCTATAGTCCCAGGAGAGACTAACAGAACCATGAAGACAGACTGTAAGTACCAGGCAGTATTAACCAGCTATAGTCCCAGGAGAGACTAACAGAACCATGAAGACAGACTGTAAGTACCAGGCAGTATTAACCAGCTATAGTCCCAGGAGAGACTAACAGAACCATGAAGACAGACTGTAAGTACCAGGCAGTATTAACCAGCTATAGTCCCAGGAGAGACTAACAGAACCATGAAGACAGACTAAGTACCAGGCAGTATTAACCAGCTATAGTCCCAGGAGAGACTAACAGAACCATGAAGACAGACTGTAAGTACCAGGCAGTATTAACCAGCTATAGTCCCAGGAGAGACTAACAGAACCATGAAGACAGACTAAGTACCAGGCAGTATTAACCAGCTATAGTCCCAGGAGAGACTAACAGAACCATGAAGACAGACTGTAAGTACCAGGCAGTATTAACCAGCTATAGTCCCAGGAGAGACTAACAGAACCATGAAGACAGAATAAGTACCAGGCAGTATTAACCAGCTATAGTCCCAGGAGAGACTAACAGAACCATGAAGACAGACTAAGTACCAGGCAGTATTAACCAGCTATAGTCCCAGGAGAGACTAACAGAACCATGAAGACAGACTGTAAGTACCAGGCAGTATTAACCAGCTATAGTCCCAGGAGAGACTAACAGAACCATGAAGACAGAATAAGTACCAGGCAGTATTAACCAGCTATAGTCCCAGGAGAGACTAACAGAACCATGAAGACAGACTGTAAGTACCAGGCAGTATTAACCAGCTATAGTCCCAGGAGAGACTAACAGAACCATGAAGACAGACTAAGTGCCAGGCAGTATTAACCAGCTATAGTCCCAGGAGAGACTAACAGAACCATGAAGACAGACTGTAAGTACCAGGCAGTATTAACCAGCTATAGTCCCAGGAGAGACTAACAGAACCATGAAGACAGACTGTAAGTACCAGGCAGTATTAACCAGCTATAGTCCCAGGAGAGACTAACAGAACCATGAAGACAGACTGTAAGTACCAGGCAGTATTAACCAGCTATAGTCCCAGGAGAGACTAACAGAACCATGAAGACAGACTGTAAGTACCAGGCAGTATTAACCAGCTATAGTCCCAGGAGAGACTAACAGAACCATGAAGACAGACTGTAAGTACCAGGCAGTATTAACCAGCTATAGTCCCAGGAGAGACTAACAGAACCATGAAGACAGACTGTAAGTACCAGGCAGTATTAACCAGCTATAGTCCCAGGAGAGACTAACAGAACCATGAAGACAGACTGTAAGTACCAGGCAGTATTAACCAGCTATAGTCCCAGGAGAGACTAACAGAACCATGAAGACAGACTGTAAGTACCAGGCAGTATTAACCAGCTATAGTCCCAGGAGAGACTAACAGAACCATGAAGACAGACTGTAAGTACCAGGCAGTATTAACCAGCTATAGTCCCAGGAGAGACTAACAGAACCATGAAGACAGACTGTAAGTACCAGGCAGTATTAACCAGCTATAGTCCCAGGAGAGACTAACAGAACCATGAAGACAGACTGTAAGTACCAGGCAGTATTAACCAGCTATAGTCCCAGGAGAGACTAACAGAACCATGAAGACAGACTGTAAGTACCAGGCAGTATTAACCAGCTATAGTCCCAGGAGAGACTAACAGAACCATGAAGACAGACTGTAAGTACCAGGCAGTATTAACCAGCTATAGTCCCAGGAGAGACTAACAGAACCATGAAGACAGACTGTAAGTACCAGGCAGTATTAACCAGCTATAGTCCCAGGAGAGACTAACAGAACCATGAAGACAGACTGTAAGTACCAGGCAGTATTAACCAGCTATAGTCCCAGGAGAGACTAACAGAACCATGAAGACAGACTGTAAGTACCAGGCAGTATTAACCAGCTATAGTCCCAGGAGAGACTAACAGAACCATGAAGACAGACTGTAAGTACCAGGCAGTATTAACCAGCTATAGTCCCATGAGAGACTAACAGAACCATGAAGACAGACTGTAAGTACCAGGCAGTATTAACCAGCTATAGTCCCAGGAGAGACTAACAGAACCATGAAGACAGACTGTAAGTACCAGGCAGTATTAACCAGCTATAGTCCCAGGAGAGACTAACAGAACCATGAAGACAGACTAAGTACCAGGCAGTATTAACCAGCTATAGTCCCAGGAGAGACTAACAGAACCATGAAGACAGACTGTAAGTACCAGGCAGTATTAACCAGCTATAGTCCCAGGAGAGACTAACAGAACCATGAAGACAGACTGTAAGTACCAGGCAGTATTAACCAGCTATAGTCCCAGGAGAGACTAACAGAACCATGAAGACAGAATAAGTACCAGGCAGTATTAACCAGCTATAGTCCCAGGAGAGACTAACAGAACCATGAAGACAGACTGTAAGTACCAGGCAGTATTAACCAGCTATAGTCCCAGGAGAGACTAACAGAACCATGAAGACAGACTGTAAGTACCAGGCAGTATTAACCAGCTATAGTCCCAGGAGAGACTAACAGAACCATGAAGACAGACTGTAAGTACCAGGCAGTATTAACCAGCTATAGTCCCAGGAGAGACTAACAGAACCATAAAGACAGACTGTAAGTACCAGGCAGTATTAACCAGCTATAGTCCCAGGAGAGACTAACAGAACCATGAAGACAGACTGTAGGTACCAGGCAGTATTAACCAGCTATAGTCCCAGGAGAGACTAACAGAACCATGAAGACAGACTAAGTACCAGGCAGTATTAACCAGCTATAGTCCCAGGAGAGACTAACAGAACCATGAAGACAGACTGTAAGTACCAGGCAGTATTAACCAGCTATAGTCCCAGGAGAGACTAACAGAACCATGAAGACAGACTGTAAGTACCAGGCAGTATTAACCAGCTATAGTCCCAGGAGAGACTAACAGAGCCATGAAGACAGACTGTAAGTACCAGGCAGTATTAACCAGCTATAGTCCCAGGAGAGACTAACAGAACCATGAAGACAGACTGTAAGTACCAGGCAGTATTAACCAGCTATAGTCCCAGGAGAGACTAACAGAACCATGAAGACAGACTGTAAGTACCAGGCAGTATTAACCAGCTATAGTCCCAGGAGAGACTAACAGAACCATGAAGACAGACTAAGTACCAGGCAGTATTAACCAGCTATAGTCCCAGGAGAGACTAACAGAACCATGAAGACAGACTGTAAGTACCAGGCAGTATTAACCAGCTATAGTCCCAGGAGAGACTAACAGAACCATGAAGACAGACTGTAAGTACCAGGCAGTATTAACCAGCTATAGTCCCAGGAGAGACTAACAGAACCATGAAGACAGAATAAGTACCAGGCAGTATTAACCAGCTATAGTCCCAGGAGAGATTAACAGAACCATGAAGACAGAATAAGTACCAGGCAGTATTAACCAGCTATAGTCCCAGGAGAGACTAACAGAACCATGAAGACAGACTAAGTACCAGGCAGTATTAACCAGCTATAGTCCCAGGAGAGACTAACAGAACCATGAAGACAGACTGTAAGTACCAGGCAGTATTAACCAGCTATAGTAACAGGAGAGACTAACAGAACCATGAAGACAGACTGTAAGTACCAGGCAGTATTAACCAGCTATAGTCCCAGGAGAGACTAACAGAACCATGAAGACAGACTGTAAGTACCAGGCAGTATTAACCAGCTATAGTCCCAGGAGAGACTAACAGAACCATGAAGACAGACTGTAAGTACCAGGCAGTATTAACCAGCTATAGTCCCAGGAGAGACTAACAGAACCATAAAGACAGACTGTAAGTACCAGGCAGTATTAACCAGCTATAGTCCCAGGAGAGACTAACAGAACCATGAAGACAGAGTAGTCCCAGGAGAGACTAACAGAACCATGAAGACAGACTAAGTACCAGGCAGTATTAACCAGCTATAGTCCCAGGAGAGACTAACAGAACCATGAAGACAGACTGTAAGTACCAGGCAGTATTAACCAGCTATAGTCCCAGGAGAGACTAACAGAACCATGAAGACAGACTAAGTGCCAGGCAGTATTAACCAGCTATAGTCCCAGGAGAGACTAACAGAACCATGAAGACAGACTGTAAGTACCAGGCAGTATTAACCAGCTATAGTCCCAGGAGAGACTAACAGAACCATGAAGACAGAATAAGTACCAGGCAGTATTAACCAGCTATAGTCCCAGGAGAGACTAACAGAACCATGAAGACAGACTAAGTGCCAGGCAGTATTAACCAGCTATAGTCCCAGGAGAGACTAACAGAACCATGAAGACAGACTGTAAGTACCAGGCAGTATTAACCAGCTATAGTCCCAGGAGAGACTAACAGAACCATGAAGACAGAATAAGTACCAGGCAGTATTAACCAGCTATAGTCCCAGGAGAGACTAACAGAACCATGAAGACAGACTGTAAGTACCAGGCAGTATTAACCAGCTATAGTCCCAGGAGAGACTAACAGAACCATGAAGACAGACTAAGTGCCAGGCAGTATTAACCAGCTATAGTCCCAGGAGAGACTAACAGAACCATGAAGACAGACTGTAAGTACCAGGCAGTATTAACCAGCTATAGTCCCAGGAGAGACTAACAGAACCATGAAGACAGACTGTAAGTACCAGGCAGTATTAACCAGCTATAGTCCCAGGAGAGACTAACAGAACCATGAAGACAGACTGTAAGTACCAGGCAGTATTAACCAGCTATAGTCCCAGGAGAGACTAACAGAACCATGAAGACAGACTGTAAGTACCAGGCAGTATTAACCAGCTATAGTAACAGGAGAGACTAACAGAACCATGAAGACAGACTGTAAGTACCAGGCAGTATTAACCAGCTATAGTCCCAGGAGAGACTAACAGAACCATGAAGACAGACTGTAAGTACCAGGCAGTATTAACCAGCTATAGTCCCAGGAGAGACTAACAGAACCATGAAGACAGACTGTAAGTACCAGGCAGTATTAACCAGCTATAGTCCCAGGAGAGACTAACAGAACCATAAAGACAGACTGTAAGTACCAGGCAGTATTAACCAGCTATAGTCCCAGGAGAGACTAACAGAACCATGAAGACAGACTAAGTACCAGGCAGTATTAACCAGCTATAGTCCCAGGAGAGACTAACAGAACCATGAAGACAGACTGTAAGTACCAGGCAGTATTAACCAGCTATAGTCCCAGGAGAGACTAACAGAACCATGAAGACAGACTAAGTGCCAGGCAGTATTAACCAGCTATAGTCCCAGGAGAGACTAACAGAACCATGAAGACAGACTGTAAGTACCAGGCAGTATTAACCAGCTATAGTCCCAGGAGAGACTAACAGAACCATGAAGACAGAATAAGATACCAGGCAGTATTAACCAGCTATAGTCCCAGGAGAGACTAACAGAACCATGAAGACAGACTAAGTGCCAGGCAGTATTAACCAGCTATAGTCCCAGGAGAGACTAACAGAACCATGAAGACAGACTGTAAGTACCAGGCAGTATTAACCAGCTATAGTCCCAGGAGAGACTAACAGAACCATGAAGACAGAATAAGTACCAGGCAGTATTAACCAGCTATAGTCCCAGGAGAGACTAACAGAACCATGAAGACAGACTGTAAGTACCAGGCAGTATTAACCAGCTATAGTCCCAGGAGAGACTAACAGAACCATGAAGACAGACTAAGTGCCAGGCAGTATTAACCAGCTATAGTCCCAGGAGAGACTAACAGAACCATGAAGACAGACTGTAAGTACCAGGCAGTATTAACCAGCTATAGTCCCAGGAGAGACTAACAGAACCATGAAGACAGACTGTAAGTACCAGGCAGTATTAACCAGCTATAGTCCCAGGAGAGACTAACAGAACCATGAAGACAGACTGTAAGTACCAGGCAGTATTAACCAGCTATAGTCCCAGGAGAGACTAACAGAACCATGAAGACAGACTGTAAGTACCAGGCAGTATTAACCAGCTATAGTCCCAGGAGAGACTAACAGAACCATGAAGACAGACTGTAAGTACCAGGCAGTATTAACCAGCTATAGTCCCAGGAGAGACTAACAGAACCATGAAGACAGACTGTAAGTACCAGGCAGTATTAACCAGCTATAGTCCCAGGAGAGACTAACAGAACCATGAAGACAGACTGTAAGTACCAGGCAGTATTAACCAGCTATAGTCCCATGAGAGACTAACAGAACCATGAAGACTGACTGTAAGTACCAGGCAGTATTAACCAGCTATAGTCCCAGGAGAGACTAACAGAACCATGAAGACAGACTAAGTACCAGGCAGTATTAACCAGCTATAGTCCCAGGAGAGACTAACAGAACCATGAAGACAGACTGTAAGTACCAGGCAGTATTAACCAGCTATAGTCCCAGGAGAGACTAACAGAACCATGAAGACAGACTGTAAGTACCAGGCAGTATTAACCAGCTATAGTCCCAGGAGAGACTAACAGAACCATGAAGACAGAATAAGTACCAGGCAGTATTAACCAGCTATAGTCCCAGGAGAGACTAACAGAACCATGAAGACAGACTGTAAGTACCAGGCAGTATTAACCAGCTATAGTCCCAGGAGAGACTAACAGAACCATGAAGACAGACTGTAAGTACCAGGCAGTATTAACCAGCTATAGTCCCAGGAGAGACTAACAGAACCATGAAGACAGACTGTAAGTACCAGGCAGTATTAACCAGCTATAGTCCCAGGAGAGACTAACAGAACCATAAAGACAGACTGTAAGTACCAGGCAGTATTAACCAGCTATAGTCCCAGGAGAGACTAACAGAACCATGAAGACAGACTGTAGGTACCAGGCAGTATTAACCAGCTATAGTCCCAGGAGAGACTAACAGAACCATGAAGACAGACTAAGTACCAGGCAGTATTAACCAGCTATAGTCCCAGGAGAGACTAACAGAACCATGAAGACAGACTGTAAGTACCAGGCAGTATTAACCAGCTATAGTCCCAGGAGAGACTAACAGAACCATGAAGACAGACTGTAAGTACCAGGCAGTATTAACCAGCTATAGTCCCAGGTGAGACTAACAGAACCATGAAGACAGACTAAGTACCAGGCAGTATTAACCAGCTATAGTCCCAGGAGAGACTAACAGAACCATGAAGACAGACTGTAAGTACCAGGCAGTATTAACCAGCTATAGTCCCAGGAGAGACTAACAGAACCATGAAGACAGACTGTAAGTACCAGGCAGTATTAACCAGCTATAGTCCCAGGAGAGACTAACAGAACCATGAAGACAGACTGTAAGTACCAGGCAGTATTAACCAGCTATAGTCCCAGGAGAGACTAACAGAGCCATGAAGACAGACTGTAAGTACCAGGCAGTATTAACCAGCTATAGTCCCAGGAGAGACTAACAGAACCATGAAGACAGACTGTAAGTACCAGGCAGTATTAACCAGCTATAGTCCCAGGAGAGACTAACAGAGCCATGAAGACAGACTGTAAGTACCAGGCAGTATTAACCAGCTATAGTCCCAGGAGAGACTAACAGAACCATGAAGACAGACTGTAAGTACCAGGCAGTATTAACCAGCTATAGTCCCAGGAGAGACTAACAGAACCATGAAGACAGACTGTAAGTACCAGGCAGTATTAACCAGCTATAGTCCCAGGAGAGACTAACAGAACCATGAAGACAGACTGTAAGTACCAGGCAGTATTAACCAGCTATAGTCCCAGGAGAGACTAACAGAACCATGAAGACAGACTGTAAGTACCAGGCAGTATTAACCAGCTATAGTCCCAGGAGAGACTAACAGAACCATGAAGACAGACTGTAAGTACCAGGCAGTATTAACCAGCTATAGTCCCAGGAGAGACTAACAGAACCATGAAGACAGACTGTAAGTACCAGGCAGTATTAACCAGCTATAGTCCCAGGAGAGACTAACAGAACCATGAAGACAGACTGTAAGTACCAGGCAGTATTAACCAGCTATAGTCCCAGGAGAGACTAACAGAACCATGAAGACAGACTGTAAGTACCAGGCAGTATTAACCAGCTATAGTCCCAGGAGAGACTAACAGAACCATGAAGACAGACTGTAAGTACCAGGCAGTATTAACCAGCTATAGTCCCAGGAGAGACTAACAGAACCATGAAGACAGACTGTAAGTACCAGGCAGTATTAACCAGCTATAGTCCCAGGAGAGACTAACAGAACCATGAAGACAGACTGTAAGTACCAGGCAGTATTAACCAGCTATAGTCCCAGGAGAGACTAACAGAACCATGAAGACAGACTGTAAGTACCAGGCAGTATTAACCAGCTATAGTCCCAGGAGAGACTAACAGAACCATAAAGACAGACTGTAAGTACCAGGCAGTATTAACCAGCTATAGTCCCAGGAGAGACTAACAGAACCATGAAGACAGACTGTAAGTACCAGGCAGTATTAACCAGCTATAGTCCCAGGAGAGACTAACAGAACCATGAAGACAGACTGTAAGTACCAGGCAGTATTAACCAGCTATAGTCCCAGGAGAGACTAACAGAACCATGAAGACAGACTAAGTACCAGGCAGTATTAACCAGCTATAGTCCCAGGAGAGACTAACAGAACCATGAAGACAGACTGTAGGTACCAGGCAGTATTAACCAGCTATAGTCCCAGGAGAGACTAACAGAACCATGAAGACAGAATAAGTACCAGGCAGTATTAACCAGCTATAGTCCCAGGAGAGACTAACAGAACCATGAAGACAGAATAAGTACCAGGCAGTATTAACCAGCTATAGTCCCAGGAGAGACTAACAGAACCATGAAGACAGACTAAGTACCAGGCAGTATTAACCAGCTATAGTCCCAGGAGAGACTAACAGAACCATGAAGACAGACTGACAGACAGAGAGGTACAGGGTGTGTATTTGTGGAGAGCGTTGGGCTGGGAGCATTCGCTTCTTCTTTATGACTGTGTCTGCGTCAATCTGCCTCGTTCTCAGGAGAAAGAGAAGAAGAGAGGATAGGAGAGAGTTAGAGATGTGCATCTTTCCTTACAAGCACGATTCGATACACACCTAGATACATGGGCTCTGACAGGATAGAGGAAGGAAACTTTTAGTTTGAAACGATTTAGTGGAATAAATCAATGCCGTTTGGTTTGTTTCGATGCACTAACAATGGTTGCATGAACACATGAATTGACCGTTATAAATGAATATCTGATACTGAAGGAACGCAGGAGCTGAGTGAGTGATGTAGTCTGTGTGCTGAGCCATAGGGCAGACTTAGCATCTAACATGATCAAAATAAGAGGGGGGTTTATTTGGGCCCCCCACTTTTTACTTTGTCATATAGCAGATTCAAATGTTTTGAGGTAGTAATACCATGTCAGATGTCTTTAGAAATGAGCTATGGGGCCCCCCGGGTGGCGCAGTGGTTAAGGGCGCTGTACTGCAGCGTCAGCTGTGCCATCAGAGTCCCTGGGTTCGCGCCCAGGCTCTGTCGTAACCGGCCGCGACCGGGAGGTCCGTGGGGCGACGCACAATTGGCCTAGCGTCGTCCGGGTTAGGGAGGGATTGGTCGGTAGGGATCTCCT